>NW_017280440.1:798-7510 GCF_001594065.2 Cyphomyrmex costatus | reverse complement strand
ATACGGCACCGCGTCCGTCACTACACAGCGAACACTAACTTAACTAGTGTGAGTAATACGAACACACAGAGGCTTGTAACACGCGTCTAAACGGCCGAAACCAAATCGAGCGTAACTGCGCCTGCGCCAACTACTTAGGGGTAAAAATGCAACAGGGATGCATTTAGACATAAAAACACCATTGCCAACAAAAAGATATTCATGAAATAATAAGATTAAGTTAGTCAAACCTGAAAATTATCGATAATCTCAGGCAGAATCTAAGAAAAACCGCGTTGCATCTCGGTAATGCACTTCCATGCAGTTTCAAACACACCGGTGGTACGCCAGCGAGCATGGGAACACTTGCATATTCATCTGACAAGTAATGGCTCCGTCAACTCCGAATAAGAAGCCTAAGTAAACATAGCTTCTTTCGCGAACGGTTGATTCTCAGTAATCTCGCGAAGAAGCGGGCTACCGAAAACACGGGAAGAAAAACTCGCCGCATCTTTGTATACATGTTACTCGCGCCGTAATGCAACTCACGCGGAGCCGGCGCGGCTATATGAACTCTACCGGCTAGACTATCGATCTCTCGCACCCGCGCCTCAAAATTCTGTACAATTAAGGGAAAAATTAACGATTTAAGAATTGAGGAAATTTCTAGAAGATCCTTACACGGACACAAGACAGTCAAGGAAATAACGTCCCCTTACTGCGAGACGCTACCAAGCGGTCTGTATATAAACGCGCCGATTCCAGCCGAGCGCACCTATTCCTATTACAAAACGGCCAAAGACAAGGTAACTATACCTCGCGCCGAAAGGCGTTTCTGCGGCTTCCTTTCTGCAAAGTATCATATCACAGCCGATTCTTGTCCGCGCCTTTTGGCGTCCAGGAATCAATCTGACCTCCTTCCTATACTTGGTCAACTTTTGTCCGCGCCTTTTCGGCGTTCAAAAGTTAATGTATTAACTCTCACTACCTTTCCATAGTAGATATAAGATAGGAATACTTGAAATAAATTTTCTCATGTCGCACTTAAAATATTCCTTATTAAAAGTCATTACACTCTGACATATATTTCACTCAAACTTGAGGAACCTTTAACAAATCTTAAAATCCAGGAAATTATATATTCAAAGCACTCTTAACTACTTGAGAATTTTTATTATCTTATAGAGAGAAATTATTTCTAACAACATTCGTATGTGCATTGAGACTTACACTCAGAATTAGAACGCTTCATATTATTCTTAAACGTAAATCTCTAGTATAGCAATAATACCGCAAAATATCTTCTTTTATATCGGTAATACCGAAATTTAGACTTACAAATAAAACAATAATCACTAAAGACATCAAAACCTTGGCCGCGCGAAAATTACAATTCAAGATATTTTCTCCTTCACCGGAGACCATAAATGTTATTCTTGTAACGAGAATCATATCTAAATTGCCAGAATACTTAATCGTACTCTCAGAATACTGATGCCACCGCTTAGAATATTTTGCATTATGCTCAGAAAGTTTCCATTTCACATTCGGGTTATAATATTTTCTGCCTAACGTTTAAATTAACGAATTTACAATTTGAAGCGGTAACCATCTACGATCAGATTAGAGTTAGTTCAAATGCTGGAATTACTTTCGAGGAGGCACACTTTCAGAATTTTCGTTAAATTCAATAGATGCCCAAGAAGCTCAGAAAGAGGCGAATAAGGAGTAAGAGGGGTGGTACGAAGGTTCGAATACGGGAGGTCATAAAAGAATATACACAGGGAGGGACCTTTGATCCCTCTATCTACTGGGCCCCCGAACCCCAGGACAACGCGAGAAACCCGGCCTCGAAAGAACAACACCCTGCGAAGGAGCCGATAAAATCGATCCAGGGCCTCGTCCCCGCACCCCACCGCCTGTTTGCGTGGCGCCGGTGAGGAAGCCGACTCGGCCTATGCTCATAACGAGCAGGAAAAATTAAAGAAACATACCAGAATACCGGTTTCAACAATTAAAATATAGATGAAATATCTCTTATTTTTAAAGTATTATTATTATTATATTTTCTTTACCTTATTATACTAATTTATACCATTTTTATTGTTTTATTAATATTCTATTTTCATAATCAATACTCTAACCATAAATATATATATATTACTATAAATGGTCGATGACCTCTGTTTTGCATTTCTAATAATTTCACTTCTTTTCTATTACCCCCTCCTATCCTCCCAAAAGAGAGACGTAGATGAGTGAAGCTATATAATGAACCATGAATACCATCTCTATATGGTACAAGACTCTGACGCTTCCTCAAATCTCTCAATTTAATTTTTATATAGAGGATACAATGGGCATTTTAAAGAAAGATAATTTTCGTCAAGACTCAGGAAAACATAGTCAATAAAACCTTGCTACAGAGATTACTATTTAGAAGATAAAGACATAATATTGTGCCTTTCGTAGACACTGGTGACAGCAGCCTGCCAATTTAAACTAAACAGTCGAATCAGCTGAGAAGCCGAGGCTTCACCCCGCGCGCCCCGCTCCGCGCTCGCGTTCCCCCTTCTCCCCGCGACGCGTCTCTTCCGCAGCATAATCATCGCGAACCAATCGGGACGTAACAAAGGTAGATAGGAAAATTGGTGACAGCGGTGGGATGCAGACTGGTGAAAGATAGAAAAACTTTCATTTTTCATATTAAAAATCTTAATAAAGAATATATAGATAATTGACAATCATTAAAAACACTTAATAGATACAGGTCCCCAATTAATCAATCAGTAATAATAAAAATACCCTGATTGAAATTAAGAAAAAAAAAGAGAAATCACCATGGCAACTTCTTCCGCTTGCAG
The DNA here is from genome assembly GCF_001594065.2 of Cyphomyrmex costatus. Taxonomy (NCBI): domain Eukaryota; kingdom Metazoa; phylum Arthropoda; class Insecta; order Hymenoptera; family Formicidae; genus Cyphomyrmex; species Cyphomyrmex costatus. The sequence continues at coordinate 4,667 of NW_017280440.1, read as the reverse complement.
GTTAATAGAAATAGAATATCGACATGTGCAAACACGTAGCGGCACGACCAAACCCTAATCAGCCTCCATCCGCAGAAGCATACTCATTACGACGAAGTAGAGCCACGTGCGTCTTTGAATATATGTACAGCAACGACAGTACCTTCGAAGAAATATGCACTAATTGTTTTTACTTATTACCCGCGGGGGAACGAAATGAATACGTTCCTATCTTCTCGCACTACATGCGCATTGGCGGAGAAAGGATACAATTTCGATGTAAAAAATGTCTAAAGTACCCTGCCATACTTAGAGGAATAGATCAATGCGAAGCGTGTCCGGACACATTTTTTCGGTTCTCGGTATATCTGCAAGGTAGAGGACTAACGTATGATGACGTAGGAAATAACTCTCACATATATACAAAGCACAGTATTTTTCCGGCAGGCACTATAATTTCGCCGCGCCTAGTAAATTTCTCGTTTTCCTTACTAAATAAAAAATGGAAGGAGGGAGAGGGAAATTAACTAAAACTTTCGCTAACCACTCACAAAAAACTGCAATTATTATGTAATAAAAACCAATATAACAAATCAAAACTATTATTACAATTTATTCTACTATCGAAAGAATCATACACCAAAGGGAAATTCGAAATGGCTTTCTTATTCATAGTAACTGGCATAGTTTGCATAAGCGTATATATAATATACCGAATTTTTGATCATACATCATATAAAATAAATAAATTAAACAGTAGCATAAATATCTCACAAGGGGAGTCAACCTCTCAAAAAAATTTCGAAAAGGAGTATAAATTAGCTATCGAAGCGACTCGGGAAAGAGAACGCGATTTCAAACTACAAGCCGAAATGTTTCAGGAAACCATGCGCACAGTAGCTGACGCTTTATTAGGCTTTCATTCCGTTAGGGCTCCCACTTCTACTCCCGTTAAAATCAATTTGAATGAGGAACGACTAGCTCCTGCACTACAACCATCTCGGAGAGAAATTCCGACTTCCTCGGGCTTACCCGAAGGAATTACTTTTAATAATACTTATTCACATTACCCTAAATCGTATATTCGCGACGCCTTAGAGCTTGTTCCACTTTACGATGGACACAACATACCGATCTGGCAATTCGCGCGCGCTTGCAAAAGGGCTAAAGATTCGATTCCGCTAATGGACGAAACATTATTCGTAAAGATGCTCCGTAACAAACTCTCTCACCATGCATACCTCGCCGTGGAGGATGAAGTCCATCCTACGGTTGCTAAATTTCTCGAATCCTTAAAGAAAACATTCGGTTCGGGAAGAAGTTCAAACTATTACCGCGGTCAGCTTAGCATTGCATACAAAAAATCAACAGAACACATATTAGATTACATAGGGCGTATCAAAGATCTGCGTACGGCGATTATCGATGGAGATCAAACTAACTTCGATCGAACATTGACTAGCGAAGAGATCTACTCTATCAACGCGTATGCATTAGAAGCGTTCTACGAAGGTCTTCCCCGTGAATATAGGACCGAATTAAAGGCCGAGGGTTATACCGATTTCACCGACGCCTGCACAAAAACTATAACTATACACAAACGGCTTGAAAAAGAAGAAGCACGATACAAAAATACAAGAAACACACGCGACGAATCAGTTACAAACAATACACAAGCACCTATAAAAATTCTACAGCGTAATAATTCAACCACCAATCAAAATCCGTCGTTTAATACCTTTAACGACTCGCGGAAAATATGTACTTTTTGTAAAAACTTCGGACACCTGTTTCACGAATGCCGAAAGCGACAGTATCAAACAAGTAATAATAACAATAACTCTGTAAACAACAATAATATTAATGTAAGCAGTAATAATAATAATGATATTAACAATAATGAAAACAGGGCAACCGCGCCTCCAAGAACGGGAAACCTGTTCGAGGCCTCGGCCAGCGGGACCATCCGAGGTCAGGGGAACGCGCGTCCTTTATATCCTCTAGAATGCACTCCCAGGGAATACATGCCCTCCGACCAGATAGCAATGACGTACCCGTCGTCGAGCTCCGGTCTACCTCCTTCAGAGGTCCCGTAGCATGCATGCTCGATACAGGGGCTCAACCTAATATAATAAAAAGAAATTGTATTAATGATAATATTTTTATAAATACTAGAGAAACACTACAACTTACCGGAATAACGGAAGATGTAGCTGTCACAATCGGGTCTATTAAGGCATATATATCCTCCATTCCTGTGACTTTTCACGTCGTTCCTGACGACTTCCCTACAATATCACAAGGAATATTAGGATCCACCTTTTTCGTTGAAAGAAACGCATATAATAATTATGCAAAAAACAATATCACTTGGCACGGAAAAACACTTCCCTTCAAAGAAAAAGAAACTGTAAAAATTCCAGCCAGAATGAACTCTGGATTTGTGATCCGAATCGCCAACCCAGAGATTAAAACTGGATATCTCCATCGTCTCGATATTTACGAAGGAATTTATGCAGGTGACTGTCTAGTCACATGTATGAACGATAAAGCATATGTCAGAATTATTAATACTATTGACTTTGAGGTAGAAATATTAATACCCACCATTCAATTAATAGAAATCGAGAAAACTTCTTATAAACCTCCTTACAATAACCGTCCTCTTGAGACTCAATCACATAAAAACACTACTAACATAAAAAATAAAACTCCCGAGCACTTGCAACTAGCACTGACTAGAAAAAACGAAACAAAAAAACTTAAAAGAAAAACTGAGATACCTATCATCAATTACTTAAAGCCGAATATAGAATCAATTCCACTCAAAGAAAAAATAACAAAAAACAAAGATATAACTTCTTGCAAATCCTCTCGCAATAACACCTCTCTTAAGAATAAAAACACCTGAAAGCCTAATTCACACCGAGGATAACATTTCCAATTATCCAACGTCGAATCTAGCCGAAGGAAGTGAAATAAAAAATTTTATTAATATCAAAGAAATTGATAAATCGCCTACTTATACAAATGATAATATACAAACGCTTTGTAACAATACAGTAGTAGACCTAGGTATATACTAAACCGTTTAGAACTGACCACGGCTGGTATAGTCAATGGCGTTGCTCCTTTTTTGTTTGTGTGCGTGCGAGTTTGCGTGTGTGCGTGTGAAAGTAAAAAAGGAGCAACGCCATTGGCTATTCCAGTCGTGGTGTCGAAGGTCGCGCCTCGCTGGTGGGGGCGCCCGGGCGCGGTCGCCATGACGACGTCGCGGGCGCCGTCGCCGCGGCGAGCGCGTGGCGAAGTGAGGTTACGTCCGCCGCGCGCGCGCTTTTACAGGTTATGTCCGCGCGCGTACATTTTACAGGTTATGTCCGTTCCCGCGCATTTCACAGGTTATGTCCGTTCCCGCGCTCGCGCGTGCGCCGTCGAGATCCTCGCGCGCGCGTGCATGGGACAGCCACGTGATCGCGCGCGTTGGGTTATCAGGTTAGCATAAGCGCGCTCGCCGCGGGCGAGTGAAGCGAGGTTATGTCTCTCTCTCGCCGCGCGCGCATTTCACAGGTTATGTCCGTTCCCGCGCTCGCGCCGGCGGTCGCGCGTGCGCCGTCGAGATCCTCGCGAGCGGCGCGACGGTCGTCCGTTCGTCGTCGTCGTCGTCGTTATTCCTCCTCGTAGCTCAATCACGCGCGAATCGTGCGCTCGACGCCGTCGTCGTCGTCGTCGTCGTCGTCGTTCGTTTCGGTCGCGCGTCGTATCGTTGTTACGGCTGGGGAAAAAAAGAAAATAAAATGATAAAGTGGGAAAAAGATGTGTTGGGTGAAATGTCCAGTTGGTCTTTTCAAAAACGACGAAACTAATCGTCAATTGTTGTTGTTGTTGTTGTT
>NW_017280440.1:0-212 GCF_001594065.2 Cyphomyrmex costatus | reverse complement strand
TGATTTTCTTATTTGTCAATATATTTATTCGAGTGTTGTTACTACATGAGAGAATACAATTAATAATACAAAATAATGTTTATTCTTAAAGCGTTTTAATTCAGTCCGAAGATCAGTGCGATTAGTTCGCAATCGATTATGTCGTTGCAATCGAAGTATTCATTTTCGTACATGGTTTTTTGTATGTTCGTAGAATCGTTCACATTAGCCGC
>NW_017280439.1:0-541 GCF_001594065.2 Cyphomyrmex costatus | reverse complement strand
AGGAAATAGGAACATCCTCAGGACGTTCCTGAAATATCCCTGGGATATTTGTGCTGTTTGGGTTATAAAAGTTTTGTTTAAAAATATAATTTATATTCCCATTTCCAGCATGTTTCAGTGTAAATTAGCCTTTTCAATTCCTAACACCTTAAAAAGCTTTATTAAAAGAGGTAAAGATAAATTAGAACATCTTTCTAATAACAATGTTATTTATAAGATTACCTGTGATGATTGTGAAGCCAGCTACGTTGGTCAAACAAAAAGAAAACTGAGTACCAGACTAAAAGAACATTCTGACATTAGAAAAAGGACAGGTTCTCCTTCTGTCATCACTGACCATCGTATTAACTTTGACCACAATTTTAAATGGAATGATGTCCAAATTTTAGACATTGAATCTTCTTACAATAAGAGATTGGTGTCTGAAATGATTCACATCAAAAGGCAAAAACAGGGTCTTAATAAACAAAATGATAGTTACAGAGGCTTTACCAGAATCTTATTCTCAGATAATAAACTCTCTTTCTCCTTCGTAAATTTC
>NW_017280438.1:184814-186003 GCF_001594065.2 Cyphomyrmex costatus | reverse complement strand
CACTCTAACCATCCTATATCTCAAAAGAAAGGTGTGGTTTTTTCGTTAGTAGATAGAGTATACTTATTATCAGACTTTAGTTTTCATACCAATAATTTAACTTTGATAATTAACATTCTTTTAGAGAATGATTATCCTTTATCGTTTATTTTTGATAATATCAGACAATGTAATATGCATTTACAAAAAATAAAACATCACACACATAAAAATTCTAATGAAATACAAAACAGTGAAGTTTCTACTTCCTGGCTTACGGTACCATTCATTCCGTTTCATACAGATAAATTTAAGAGATTCAATGGTAATGATATCAGGGTTTCCTATCACAGTCCCAACAAGATGAGCAAATACATAAAAGTACAAAAAGACATACGACAGAAAAACACGAAGAATAATGTAGTATATAAGATATCATGTGCAGATTGTGATGTGTCTTATGTCGGTCAGACTGGTAGACAGTTAAAAACTAGAATCGCAGAGCACCGGAATCATATTAAACATAACACATCTACACGTTCGGTTATTACTGATCATAGAGTGCAACATGATCATGAATTTCTTTGGGATGAAGTGGAAATTCTTGATGAAGAACCGTGTTATAAAAAGCGTTTAGTATCTGAGATGTTGAATATTAAAAGACAGAATAACAGTCTTAACTTACAATCTGACACGATAGATCTCCACGAAGCATATTCTTCGATTATAAACAAAGTCTGACATTGTCATGTTGTATTCTGTATCAGTTATCTTCGAACATTCATGGTGGTGTCACATATTTACTAACTGCGGAATAATGGATATCGATTTTATAATTCTGACGTTAAAAATTACATATTGACGAATAGATTGCGTAGTGTACTGACTGATTTAGACATCTTTGAATAATGTTGTCCATCTCCAAAGGTTTGATATTGTTACAATTTTTGTTAACGTACAATTTTCTTGATTCTAAAGCGTGTCATATCTGCATAATTTTTATAGCTGACTTCTTTCTTACGATCTACTAATCGCTAGAAGAACAATAGTTGGTTGTGATGAAGATGGTTTTGCAGAATTAATCCGAAGAATTTTAACTTTAAGAATATGTTTGCGCTTTGAAAAAGACTCAATCCACGAGTCGAAACGTCAGCAGGTTTTAGCAGGTTTTTGAATATTGTTATTTTTTAATGTACATTTTCGAATTTTA
>NW_017280438.1:181753-184224 GCF_001594065.2 Cyphomyrmex costatus | reverse complement strand
GTAGGACTCTTCTAAATTGTGCAAAACTGATGCCAAAATCGTATTCAGCGACCCTAAAAAGCCTCGAATGACAAGTTTCAAGCCAATCTGACTCATTTTTAGACAAATTTCCGCCATGTTGGATCCGCCATTAGGAATTTGGAAAATGTGACATTACATTTGTTTTCAGCGACCCCAAAAACCCCCGAGTAATAAATTTTATGCAAAAATTCAAACACATGTGAAAGATATTTCCGCCATATTGGATCCGCCATTTAGAATTTCGAAAATTCGTAACTGGATTTCGATTCAATTTAGTATGAAACATAGAAAAACGGGATAAAATAAGTATTTTGAAACTTTTATTGATGATAATTATTAGAAAACTCGTCATTTTCACTGTTCCCCGACCGCCATATTGAATTCGCCATTATTGAGACCGTGAAATATACTAAAAAATGACCGGGGATGTTTAATCCGTCAAAGTTTTATACATTGGAGGAAACAAACTCATTCAACGTCGATTTGTATTAGAATTATTCAGAAAAATAATATTTTTCGAGATTTTCACTGGTTTCCGCCATTTTTAAGAGAGTAAACGAAACGGAGCTAAAAACAACAATTTTTCCCATAAACTACAACTATTTTATTCACCTTTGTTCATAGTTTGGAAAGGATCGACATCCGTTATGGGCTTGGAAAAAATTGATGAAAAAAAAATGTTTCCAATTTTTCAGTACTTTTTCAAATTAAATCCGCCATATTGCTTTCCTAAGGCATAGAAACGAAATTTTGACCACGGGAATCAAAAGAGCACACCCGAAAATAGTAAGATCAGTTGGTTTCGTTATGATCTTTACCAATTTTCGATTTGGTACTCGGGCTCGAATATGAGCTAAGAATTTCAGGTTTCTGGGCATTAATGGGTTAAAATAATATTTGCAATTAACAATGGATGAATTATAATAAACTTAATTTTTAATTTTGATTTATTTACGTAATGTATAAACGCACAGCGTAATTCTGTCAATCGAGAATTACGGACCTGAGATGCTTTTTTGTCGTGCCACGAAATGTTTCGTCTGAACGCATTCGCAGCGCTTTTCTGTCACGCCACGAATTCGCCCATCTGAACGCATCCGCAACGTTTTTCGTCGCGTCAAGAATTGGCTCATGTGAACATATTCGCGACGCTTTTCTGTAGCGCCAGAAAATAGCTCCGTATGAACGGGTCGATGTTTGCGATTGTGGCGCTACAAAATCGCTCGTCTGACTGAGCCCTAATGGAAGCCGGGACGAAACGCCAGAATTAGGTGATATTCTTTGCAATATATTAGAATAAATTAAAAAGAATTTAACGAATTTATTGGCTCATGGCCCTTCTTTCTTTTTATTAGATGTTTAAATGCATATTGAGTCTTGTCACAATTTACATTTTAATTCACGCGGGTGAAATAATGCGTTTGAATTCACAATTTGATTAAGGGGATATTTTTCAGATTATTAGAAAGTTGCGTTTCAAGACCGACGACTGTTCGGCGCGCAATTTGGGGGATTTTTCAAATAGGGTTGCGTTTCAAGTCCCACGATTGTTCGGCGCGCAAGTTGGGGGGGGTGGGGGGCAATACATACATTACTATGGATAAATATTGCAAAGAATATTACTACGTCGACCCGCCATCAGAGGTCTATAGATGTTCGCAAATTCTCGCAAGTGCTGAGATTCGCGTATATCTCTTTATATAGAATCTCGAATTAATAACTTACACCGGCTTAAAGGTATAAGGTAGGCTTCCATTACAATACCTTACTGATGAGTCCAGTAATGGAAGCCGGGACGAAACGCCAGAATTAGGTGATATTCTTTGCAATATATTAGAATAAATTAAAAAGAATTTAACGAATTTATTGGCTCATGGACCTTCTTTCTTTATATTAGATTATTATAAGAGCTTTTTACAATAATGTTGTAATAATAATAATAATAATAATAATAATAATAATAATAACAACAGTAATAGTAACAGTGACCTTGTTCAGCTTCTGATACCAGTTAAATGTTTTTGATAATATATACAAAAATGTACCTCGGGCAATTAAAATCAAAGTGTGAATAAAGAAATTGATATCTTTGTAAATATTTCATTTTTCATTTGGTAATTATTTAGAATAGGGGAGGCAGCACGATGACCTTGATCTTGACATATGTTATCAAAGTCGTGACCCTAAGTAACCTCCAACAGATTTTAGCCGTCGCTCGTCCTTCGTTAAAATGTTATAAACAAAAATGTTTTAAGATTAATAGTTTTGAAAATAACATTTATTTGAAATTTGTAATAAACTTAATTACTATTTTGTCCAGTAATGTCATTAATTGGATGGAAATGAGCCATAATTTCAAAAAACTTATCAATTCTATCATATTTTCGTTTAAAAATAAATTCAGCCAAATAATGTGTGTAATGATATTACAAAGCGACTCTCATCCCACC
>NW_017280438.1:157060-181538 GCF_001594065.2 Cyphomyrmex costatus | reverse complement strand
ACAACAAATATTAAAATAAAATATTAAAATATAAAATAAAACATTTACATATATTAAAGCGATTGCGTACGACATCGCGATTGCAACGCGATTCCAATTACCAAAAACGCAATCTAGCAGTTTAAGCATTAGCAAAGCGGAACGATTTCCGAACTTAGCTGTTCAAGCGATAATAAGTAGAAATTCCGTTTAAGTAGAACAATTTCCAAATATCTTTTAGCAAGTTTAAGCAGAATTAAGCATAGCAACTTCAAAAAGGAATTGCCACATGCGATCGGTCAGTCACCGACCGCATTCCAAATCAGCTGACTAGCTCAGCAGAAGCATGTAAATAAATACCACCCGACTGAAGCCAGAGGCAGAAGTCGAGTATCAGTGCGCGAGTACGTTAACATAGTGTCACGTCATAATATCAACCCGCTAACCTATAATAAGATAACAGCGAAACCGATAGCCAAGTTATAGGCTACGCCAGTGACTTCGAGTCACATAATTGTAATCATTGTTATTAATAAAAAGGTGTTAAAATATAAAGTGTGCTGAGTGTTATCCCTGTCTACCTCCGGGACTTCGATTGTACCTCACCACGGGTACAACAGCATGTTATTTCTTTTAATTAAAATGAGAAGTTAAAATATATTCAAATGAATACGTTTAATTAACATTTCCATTATATCCTTTTCTATGGGGGAGAAAGTGGGCTGAGAGTTGTGTTTCGCATGAAAGTTGTACATCTCTTAAGCAGTGGGACGTGTGGAATAGCACATAATATCATATAGTATACATTGTATATAGCAGAAATAATAGGTTAATTTTAAAACTTTTTTTGTTCATAACTTTTTAACGAAAGACGAGCGACGGCTAAAACCTGTTGGAGGTTACTCAGGGTCATGATCTTGATAACATATGTCAAGGTCAAGGTCATCGGTGCTGCCTTCCCTATTCTAAATAATTACCTTATTATTATTATTATTATTACCATCATTATTATTATTATAACATTATTGTAAAAAGCTCTTATAATAACTAGTACGATAATGATGCGTACTGGACTGTATTCATTGAACGGTATAGTAGGGGAGGTCAAGCGGGGATTTTGGGATTTACTCGAGCGCGTCAGAATAACATAAAGGGGGAAAGCTTGCACCCTAATAAGTACCCCTACCAAATATTAAACCTCTATATAGAGCCGGGGGTCCAGGGGATTAGTAAATAAAAAAAATCGATCGTTCGAAAACTCGAGTGCGTCAAATTAAGGTATGGTGTGTTAATTACATGTAGAAAAGTGTACATTTCAAAAATCTGACGCGCTCGAGGAAATTTTTTTTTTCCCCTTTTTTTGACCCCTTCCTACAGCTAACCCCACCACGTAAACCGTCAGATTAATATTTATCCGTTATCAGAAACACATGGGTCGCTTACATTATTAATATCTGACACGCTCGAGTATTTCATTGTCACTGTTTTTTTTGAAAGCCTGTACACGCTCACCCCACCACTGAAACGGCATACATCATATAACCTTTTTTTCTTTTCAGCATCTAATCTTCACAATCCAATAGGTCCCCACGACGCTCGAGTAAATCCACATTTAACCTCTTGGCCTCCCCTACTAGTACCTTGTGCTCCCAACGCGGTACGAATACGTATGGAGCGTATATAAAGAGACGTTTTCGTTCATATCTAAAAAATGGATTTTCGGAACGTGATTTAAATATCGTTGTTTTCAGCGTAAAATTCTCTTTAATTTTCGTCATATAAAGAATTAAAAAATTTTTGAAGATTAGAGTGGAGGGTGGGGGTATACAATAAATATATGTAAAAAAAATGTTTATTATTATAGTTGTAAAGTACTCTTGCAACCATTCAATTTTTATTTAAGAAAATTTTTTCTATTTCTTATAGTTTCGAAGATATTCGCTTCGAAAGAAAAAAACCGATTTTATTCAAGGGAGGATTTCACCCCCTTAACATGCGACTCCGCACGTATAAAAAAATAGGTGTCTCTTATTTTTGTCTATAGAACAACATACTAAAAGCTCATTTAAATCGGAGAGATCCACTAGGTTGTGTTCTCTTGTTAGTAGTAGTAGTAGTAGTAGTAGTAGTAAATGAATGCAGACGGGCATAACTAGCTTTCTAACGCGACCTAGATCCATGAGGTTCCATTGTCGTTTCCCTGCTTGTTCGGTAGGTCATTCAGTCGAGCCCAGCCTCGTGTCACTAACCAGACTTATTAAACTGCTAACCTTCGCATTTTCTAGATCCTTGGGTGCCATAAACATATGTCCCCAGGATTTGTATCTTTTACAAGCAAGTGCAGGGCATCGGCACAGTAAGTGCAGGTTATCCTCGCTTTCTTCTCCACATAGCCGGCATTCTTTTTGCTCTGCTAGTCCCAGGTTGAATAGATGTGCTCTGAGGGGTAAATGTCCGGTCAGGAGGCCTATGCCGCTCCTCAGTTTTGCTTTTCCCATTGCCAGCAGTTCTCTAGTTCTTGCTGGTTTTGGAAGTTTCATGAGTTGTTTGGCTCGTTTGCAGCACACTGCCCCCTTCCAGGAGTTCGAGTGCTGCCGTTCAAGCCACTCTTTGATAGTTTTTGTTCCTGCTGAAAATGGGACCCCGGTGATCCGTTCAGCCGGGACCTTTTCGGTGCCCAGCTTTGCCAGCTCGTCCGCTCTCTCATTTCCAGATATACCCTGATGTTCAGGGACCCATACTAGGGTTACCTGGTTAGTTACCCCTAGCGTTGTGAGTGCTTGCATACAGTCCCATACCACAGATGATTCTGTGGAGGTTCTTGCAAGTGCTTCGATAGCTGCTCTGCTATCAGTGTAAATGTGTATTTGTTTTCTGCTTTTCCCTTTTAACAGGAGCTCCGCACATTTTTAAATGGCCAGCACTTCAGCTTGAAACACTGTGGCCAGCTCACCCATTGGTATGCTTACCTCAAGGTTAATATTGGGCCCATATATGCCTGCTCCATATCGACCGTTTGCTCCCTATCCATCCGTGAACCAAGTATCTGCATCTGGATTGGTTTTGTAGTTAGGTTTGCTCCAGTCCTTCCTAGTCGGTATTTGAACTTTCAAAGTCTTCACCAACTGGTGTCTTCTAGGGATCCTGTCTTGTTTTAGATTAAAAGAGTGTTTATCAGAAAGTCCCAACCTTGTGTGTCCAGTCCTGGTTTCCTTCCACTCACCCTGACATCTTAATCTGTATGCTGTTTGCCTAGCTGTGTATTTGATCATCTGGTTTAGGGGCGGAATACTGAGTGCTACTTGGAGCGCCTCAGTTGGTGTAGTTTTCATGGCCCCTGTTACAGCCCTCAGGTATCCTCCCTGTAGGCTTTTGAGCAGGTTTCTTGCCTCCACCTTTTCCGTCCTTGACCACCAGACCACTGCTGCATACGTGAGCCTTGGTAACAATACCATCTTGTATAGCCATAAGGCTGTCCTGAGGTTTATTCCCCAGTTCTTTTCCATGGCTCTTCTACAAGCCCACATGGAGGTGTAGAATTTCTTCCTCTTTTCCTCGAGGTGTGGTTTCCAGCTCAATCTGGGGTCTAACAGGACCCCCAAATATTTTACTCAATTTACATAATCTATTTCCTTGTCCCAGAGCCTTATCTCAATGGATTCCGATTTACATTTTCTGGTAAAGATCATGGCCGAGGTCTTAGTGGGGTTTACCATCAGTCCCCTCATCCTATACCAGTTTTGTGCAATTTCCAAGGCTTTGTCCATCCGTTCCTTGAGTGTTGAGAGGAAATTACCACTGGTGATAATGGCCACGTCGTCCGCATATCTGTAGATTTCGAAGCCTGATTTCTTCAATTTTGTGAGGAGTTCATCCACCACCAGGCACCACAGCAAGGGTGAGAGCACTTTCCCTGCGGGCAGCCTGACGTCGCCTTCCCCTCAACTGAGCTGTTGCCATGATTAACAATCAGTCTTCTGCCCTTTAGCATGTTCTGTGTCCAGTCAATCAGTGTTTCTGAAATGTTAATCTCTTCATGGCGTCTTTAATCGACGTATTTGAGGTGCTATCAAAAGCCCTCTCAATGTCGATGAAGACGCCTATTGCATATCCTTTTGCAGCCATCTGTACTTCAACCCCGCTGATAAGATGATGCATGGCAGTGTCCGTAGATTTTTGTTATTATTTCAAACGGGTGGGTAAACTTCCACCCTATGTGGTGGGAGTTTACATCGCAGCCCAATAAGAGTTCAAGCCCCCTCTTCTTCGCGTAGAACACCAGTTTTCTTATCTTTTTTGGTGGTGGTTCTTCTTGGGAGTCATAAGGCATATAGACTGACCCTATGAGTACATCCAAGTGCCTGTCCTCATCGTAGTCCAACCTTGTCCATATAATGGTGGTGTCTCCATCGCAGAGCTGTGACATAAAAATAGCATTTAGTCCCTTAATTACAATGCAGGTCCTAATTTTGTTCTGAGTGTCTGTTTTGTAGATAGTTCCACAGCCACTCAGACCCTTTATAGTGTTATTCAGGAGCCAATGCTCCTGAATTATTGCTATTGCTGTTTGCATCACAGCAATGCTCCTGGTTAGAATCGCCGAGGCACCTTTGCTGTGATGCAAATTAATTTGGACTATTTGTACCGCGAGCCCCACCATTTTTTAAGCTGACCCGCTCGCACCGGTAATTATTCCCTCCTTACGTTAGACCAGGAGCTCATAACAGATTTTTTAGGCATCATATTATTCAGTTGGAGACCTATATTACTTTACTATTCAGTATTACAGACAACGGGAGACCAATTGGCATACGTGTACAGTGAATGTATTTGTTATTTTTTAAATTTTCAAATAATTATTTATATTATGAAAAAAATATTACAGTATTCAGTCTGAAAGTTGTACCAATCTCTGAAGAAAAAAAAAATACCCGACGGACTATAATTGGCATACCTCTAAAGTGGATGGAAGAGGTCGGCGCAACGGCGCAAAGTGAGCTCTTAGAACATATGCTCGGGTATGACAGTATTTGTGTTGCCATTTGGTAAACAATTACATTTTTGCGTAAGTTAATGGAATATACTATTGGCATACTACTCGGGTGCACGGAAAGGGCGAAACAGAAAAGGCTACTTTCGTAGACAGCACTGGTTACTGTCTATGAAAAAACGGCCGCTAAAACAGTAACCAGTCCCTTTTACGCAGGACTCTGTCCTGTCTAGAAAGTGATGCGTCGTGTTTACGCAGCAAGCAGTGCTGTCTAAAGCATGAACGTAACAAAAAGTACCTAGTCATGCGTGCGCAGTACTCTCTACTGTCTAAACAGTTACTGTTCCTGCCTTAGACACCATCTTGTCGTGCGCGTATACAGACACGTATACAGACATGTATACAGACACGGCGACATTCCCGGCCTGTCCCGTTCATACACGATAGAGTACTGCACGCGCACGACAAGATGGTGTCTAAGGCAGGAACAGTAACTGTTTAGACAGTAGAGAGTACTGCGCACGCATGACTAGGTACTTTTTGTTACGTTCATGCTTTAGACAGCACTGCTTGCTGCGTAAACACGACGCATCACTTTCTAGACAGGACAGAGTCCTGCGTAAAAGGGACTGGTTACTGTTTTAGCGGCCGTTTTTTCATAGACAGTAACCAGTGCTGTCTACGAAAGTAGCCTTTCCTGTTTCGCCCTTTCCGTGTGGATGAAAAGATCGCTACGTCGATTTAAAGACGTGCGTCAACACAATTGATCAGGTATGATAGTATTTGGTATGCCATTTGATTTTCTAGTTATTTATTGCATGTACAATAAATACCATAATTGGCATACTTATTTGTTGGATGCATACGCCGCCATACTCGAAAAAGGCTGAAAAAGTACTTATAAACATGACAGTATGTTTTAAATTGAAGAAAACTGTAATATTATTCCATGATTTTAGTATTTGCATAATTACAGAATAAAAAAATATTTACAGTTATCAAGATAACTGTAAATATATTTTTTTAAACTACTAGTTATACTTATCCAGGCAGTACATTTTTGTACTGCCTGGATAAGTATAACTAGTAGTTTTTTAAACATGGCCGGAGACACTATCGCGTTTCCTGATAAATTAAAGTATATTACACAATTATACATTATATGTATATACATATATAAATTTGTATTCTGATTCTAACTTGCCTGATTATCTATTCGTTATTAAAAACAACGTGTATAATTAAAAAGAAAATTTATGTCTAAAATAAGTAAAAATTAATAAAGTCTTAATTATAATAATATATTAATTTATTAAATAAAGATACATATATGATATCGAAACTAGTTTCTACCTTACTAGGTCTTCATCAGTGTCGACAATAACAAATTCAATATCTCTCTCTTTACGTGTTAAATATAATACAGAGAAATAATAACTAAAAACACTAGAGTAACAATTTTTTACAATTATTATTATATGGTATTTCTGTCTCGTAATTCTATTTAATTTCTGTAAATACTTATGCAAACAAACCATTATATTATATTTAGTAATATTATAATATTATATATTATTATTTAACCATAATTTTTAACCACTATCATATTCTTAATCATTCTACATGTTTATAAAGTTAAGAAGAATCGATTAAATGTTATAAAAGTTGATAGTAAAGATATAAAAAAAAATGATGATAGTCAAAGTTGACGTAAAAAATTTATTAAAAGTATAATCGTTACCCTAATTAACTTATTAAATCCATAGCTGCTTAACTTTAAAAATATCGAATGTAATGGTTGAAAAACGAAATAAATATAATACAATTTTTTCATTCATCGTCAGTCTTCTCTTCTTCACTACCAGAGTCACTCGATAACTCGGTGGCATCACTTTCGTTATCTGCAAACAAAATTATAGTAAATAAATCATTTGTAATTTTTAAAATAAAATGCTACAATATTATTCTATATATAATAAAAAATTATAAATTTGAAGTTATGAATAAATTATGTAGATATTTACAATTTCAATATACTCATTAACAAGTTTTTAATTTTCAAAAAATATTTCCCAATTCACGTACAAAAGGAATGCACGCTTAATTTACTACAAAAAGTTATCTGATTTGTCGTTATCTTCTAACTCTGTTATGACATCATTGACGAATAGTGGCAGTTCATCTCCTTCAAACCACTTGAAATCATATTGCCTTTTTTCTTCTATCTTCGATTCTGTCCACCCATATTCTGTTGGACATAAGTCTGTGGAAATTGTTTTATGAGCTTGACTCCATATTGTGCTATATAAAGAGCTCTTCGTATTTGTTGCTCTAATTCTGCTTTACATGGAGGCAAGCATGATGCATCATATTTTTTAATTGTTTTTTTAAATTTTTCAGATATTTTTTTGGCTTCGTAGGTATTTGAAAAAATTGCTAACCTTCCTTCATTGACATTATCTATTTTCTTTAAATTATATAACCGACAGACATATTGCTCCAAAATTTGAAAGACTTGTTTAATTTTTGTTGAATTTTTAAGAGTTTGATTATTACCCATAGCTATAAATGCTTCCTGAAATTCTATAGATTTTTTTAATAAATTGAAAGGTCTCTTTTTTCCCTTCCGATAAAAGGACGGATTAAAATCACATCCAGTAAAGGCGTGAAAAGCAGGTAAAGCAGTTGACAATTGTTGACCTAAACTACCATATAGTTTAGTGACATTAATAAAACGCCGATTATTTCCAACGCCCATTTCCATCCAAATATTTGCACAAGAATGTAGATATTTCATGTTGGCAAGCATTATTACCAAAACATCGGTATCAGTACAACGTATTAATATATTGCTTGCTCGCTGTACTCTGCACACGTGATAAATTATTTTCGTGTCTGCCTCTTCGTGCTCAGGACATGTCAAATCATAATTCTCTGAACAATTAATTTCTTCTCCGAATTTCTCATATTTGTAACATTTTTCAAAATTTATGTTGATTATTCTATCCTGAATGAAATTCGCTGCTTCTTTACTTTTCCAATGTTCGATCAAAAACGAGACAAAAGCTTCTTTGAAATTTTTATTTTGCAGTTTTACGGCGAAATTTACAGGGTTATTATGTTCTGTTAATTGTAAATGCTGTGAAATTACAAAGTCTTGTTTTCCATCATGTCGTAATTTATGTTCGTAGTCTTTTATTGATGGTTCAGGATACGTATCAAAAATGATATCAATCCTTTTACTGTCAAACTTCGATAAAAGTTGTAAGATTTTTAATGAAATTTGGCCGTAAGTTTTTTGTACAGGGATTAAATGCAAGAAGAAAAATCCATCAACTACAACAAGATCTAAGTTGCTTGGTTCAGAATGGTTGTCGATTTCATTTTCTAGAATTTTTGTTAAAACAGATTTCGATGGTTTGTTTATGGTACCATCTGGATGGCATAACGATAACGGTACAGGAGTTAAAGGGTAACACATTACTTTTTGAATATCAATTTTTTGTTCCAGTGAAATAGCCAACAAACGGCCGAATAAATCTCACTGGAGTTTCACTTGTTGAACTTTCCCTGCAATATTAATAGTTTTCTTTTTTTCAAACTACTAAAGTTTTTAATAATATTTCTTTTAATACTTCTTTCAAAACGATTTGGATCTTCTATGCATTCCTTTATAAACTGTTCTCGATTATCATTTCCATTTTTTTCAATGTTAATTAAAAAATCAGCAACTTCATCACATACTACTTGACCATTCGATATGTTATATAATAATTGGGGATCTAAGTTTGGTGAAAACGGGTTAAGTCTGTCATTGACACCATCAATAAATGCATATAATTGTACAATGTCCTTTTTAATACGATCTTCGCGCAAATCTTTAGTTACATCTTGTTTCCGTCTTACACCAGTAAAATCTAATACGTGCGAAATAACAGTGGTTCGAAGTCCATGACTTATACTCCACCTTTGTCTGGCCGATATCGAGTTTGTAAAGTGAGATATACCTGTTAATTTTTGCTGCGTCAGCATTTATGGTTTGTTCCAGTGTTATGTCAACAGGTTGTCTAGAAAAACTTTTATTTGTACGCTTAACGCCAAAGCACCCTTTTTTAAATGATTCTTTTAATCCAGGATGGGTATCATCGACACTGAGAAGATTATCATGATACCAAACAAGCCATCGTGAGTAATTGGGTTGATTGAAAATAAAAAATAAATTAGTGATTTTAGGGATAATGTATACATATAAATTAAAATCACCTGTCCGAACAGCTCTTGAAAAATGTAGGTAATGACTAAAAAGATGTACGTAAATCATAAAGAATTGAGGAGTTTTTCCATGTTTACCTTCAACGGTTTCTTCTCGAAATTGCTGGTATTTTTTTATGAGATTCAAAATATTTTTATTCTCGATGAGAGGATAAGGTGATTTTTTTTTTGAAATTCTTCTAGATATTGTTTAATGTTCTCATGATCAATATTTATATCATTAACGTGTAAAAAATATTTAAAATGTAGAATTTCAAGACCTAAAGTAACTAGAGGATGCAATCTTTTACATCGATTAAAATGTTTGCCTGAAATAAATGATGACACAGAACCATGTGCAATTAAACCACATTCCACCATAACATTTGTTAACCCACATTCATCGATAAATTTTCCAATAGCCTTGAAGTAGGCCATCATTATGTGGAATGATCCTAAGTGAATAAAAACGCGATCAAATCTGCCACCCTGTGTCTGTTGTTGAACCATAGCCTTTTTAGCTATTGCCAAGTCATAAGAAACCTGTGCGTATTCATCATTACATTCATCAGCTACTCTCAAGCTTTGTTTTAATGTTTCAAGTACCACATCATCTGTTGTTGGTGATGCATTTAAAGGAGTTAGATATGCAATGACTTGTTTCTTGGATGTATCCTGTATAATTTTGGCATTAAATCCAACCCACATTGGAGTTTTAATATTTAAAGCATGTGAAAACATCCATATTAGATCAATTTTTTTGATATTACTAAAATTTTCAGGTTCCACGTTACGTAAATAGTAATTTAGGGGTTTAAAAACATATTCTTTGGCAGACTTCTTGTTGAACGGTTCCAGTGGTTCTCCAATAACATCGAATGTACGTCTTCTTTTTCCTAAGGGTACATATTCAGTCGCAATATGGGTTTCTGAAGTATTTTCAATACTACTTTCTACTATATCGATGGGACTTTCATTTTCTTCGCGTATATCTTGAAAAATGATACCCACTGTGTCATGTAGAGTATCCTTTCCATCAATTGTCTCCACAAATCGATCAAAGTTGTTAAATGCCAATCCCGTATTGAGGTTCGGTTGTTTGTGAATTCCAGCAGGACAAATATGATGCTTCTGAACGGAAGTAAACGTTACTTCTGTCTCAAGACCCATTAGTACGCTGTAGGAACAACCAATGACCATATGAATTAATAATATCTACTACAGTTTTACTGCTAGTGAGACTTTTTATTGTCATTCCTAAAGTAATATGTTTCGATGTTTTAATTCTACCATTTGTTACAGCATAAATTGCATCTTCTGACAGAGATCCTTCTTTTGCAGTTTATACTTTTTCTACGATGATAATTATTACCAAAAAGCAATATTGCATAAAAATTTTCAAGAACTGTAGGTACTTTGCACTCACCGTCAATTAGATCAGTTGTCAATAAATCTTGAGGCAACGGTTTTTTTTCTATTTTCATGATTTCATGTCTGAGATTAAGTGCTGCTTTTGCATAAAGATTTGTCTTATATAATTCTGCGATATTAACATCTTGTACTTTAAAGTCGTATGGTACTACAATTTGCTTTTTCTCTATGGTAATAAATTTTATTTTCTTATGAAAGAATTTGTCAGTAAAAAGTTTACTCTTAATATGTTTAGCAGAAAACCCTTGTGGAAAATTATCTGGGGTCTTTTCGTATTCTTCATTTAAACAATCAATAAAACATTCTTGAACAAAGGGTATTTCGCATTATAATAGGTGAAATGTCACTGAAACGCTTTTTGGAAAATAATGTTGCAAATATGTTTCTATACCGGAAAAAGTAAGTTTGCATTATTTTACCGCCCGCCCGCCCCCCGCCAACCTCCTGGGGGCCCAAAAAACCGCATTTTTACATTTTAATTTATTTCTTAATAACAGTATCTTGTAAACATTTGAAAAAATTCATACTTAAACTTCAAGATATAGAGACTGTGCTCAAATTTTTTCAAAATTTAATTTGCTCAATTTCATAGTAAAAAAAAATCGGTCGAAACGGATCTGGCAAGTGCGGGGAACGAAACGGATTTTTCCAAACTCCGTCCGCGACGTTCCGCGACATGTGCTGCCTCCCCACGCCTGCGAAGGTAGGAAGTCTAGCGAGAATTCAAATATTTAAATATTTAATAGAATAAGCGATTCGCGCTACACCATACATAACATTATAAATAGTGTTTAATTCTTGTCCACTGCTATGCCGGTGATTAGTGCTATCCCACCTCCCCCCCCTGTTCATTTATTTCTGCATATCATATACTAGCTTAAGTCATCTTCTATAATATGAAATAAAACTAATATGTGCTAAGGCGAAAATTAAGTAAGATAATTAATTAATACTGATCTAATACTCATATTCACCGAATTGAAATATAACACACAGACACAGGAGAAAGATAATATCGATTTCATGCATTCAAAAATGTAAACTAAAAATATAAAATATTAAAAATAATGTGCCATAAAATAAAAGACGTTAAAAAATATGAAAAAATCCAGATATACATCATTGTATATCGTCTATAAATCCTGCTGCCATAAATCGACGAAGTTTATTTTTTGTAAATATGAAATAATTCTTAGATTTGTATCGTATTTCAATATATATACAATGTACAGTGATGTATTTCCAGATCTATTAAGGAGTAATAAGGAAAGACCCGCATATATGGTTTGCATGATACTAGTCGAAATAATGAGTTTTAATTGGTCTGATAATATGCAGATGTATTTTTCTACATCCCATATATATCTGAGTGAGTTAAACGCTTTTCACATTCACTGAATTAAAATATAAAACACAAAGGAAAAAAATAATATCGATTTTAGGGAAAAAAAAAAATAAAAATAAAAAATATAAAAAAATAAAAAATCACGCAATAAAAGATGTTAAAAAATATGAAAAAATTCAGATGCAGTTCTTTGCATGTTGTCTATATGTTAAATATTTTTGCCGATTTTTATAAATACATCGGGCCAGAATATAGGGGAAAATATGCTAAAAAATATCTTTTTTTTCATTTTTGACAATGTCGCACCATTTATAATAAGAAAATACATATATGATTACTTAAAGTATCTAAAATTACAACTTTTAATGAAAAAAAATCTGGTGTACCGTCTTCGACCTAAGAGTTACAGACATTTTAAAATTTTTCAATTTTTTTTTACTATGAAATTGAGCAAATTAAATTTTGAAAAAATTTGAGCACAGTCTCTATATCTTGAAGTTTAAGTATGAATTTTTTCAAATGTTTACAAGATACTGTTATTAAGAAATAAATTAAAATGTAAAAATGCGGTTTTTTGGGCCCCCAGGAGGTTGGCGGGGGGCGGGCGGGCGGTAAAATAATGCAAACTTACTTTTTCCGGTATAGAAACATATTTGCAACATTATTTTCCAAAAAGCGTTCCAGTGACATTTCACCTATTATAATGCGAAATACCCTTTGTAAAAATAACATATCTTTTTTGTAACAATATCAGTTTCAATAAAATCAGACAATTTTTTATATGCATTTTTATGATATTCTCGTTTAAAATGCCACGATCTTCTTTCGCTTCTATTATTGATAGCAAGCTTGCTTTTATTTTTATAATCCAGTGAACATATTCTATGGTATCCTAATGTTTTATGGTTTCGTACAATTTCATTCAATCTTTCCAGGAGTTCTATATCATCTAGTTGTGTAGCATAATCCTTAACAATCGACACTACGTTATATTTTTTAGTATAAATTAAGTAATGGTACTTTCTCTTCCTTTTTTTTAAAATTAATTTGCAAAATAAACATACTACTCCGATTTTATCTACATTTCCATCATCTTCATCATTTGAATTCTCATCAACATCGTCATTTTCATCATCATCAGCATCATTTTTTCAATATCTTTATTTTCATCATTATGCTCATGTTCGTTTCCGGGTTCATTTCCATCGGCGTTGTACATTTCTTCTTCAATGATTTTACTGTGAAATGTGAATACGCAAAATATTTTAATCGTTGTGGATAAAAGATAATTGAAAGAAATATCACAATTTTTTTATAATGTTCGATAATCAACAAGATTTTTCTACAATAAATTTAAAATTATGTCAGAGAAATTGTAATAAAAAATAAATTACAAAAAGGACGTTTTATTATAATATTAGTATTATTTCATGAATGTTTGGATACCTCAACTAGAATCTGCATTTAAATGTAGTAATTATAGTCCAGAGCATATTGTATATATTTTACACAAAGAATTATATAAAACGCAAAGAAAAGAGATTGCACAATACTCGTATATATGTAATAAGAATAGCGTATTGAAAGTCTTGTAGCATAAACGCACTGGAAAGTATCATAAGAAACATACCGGGAAGAGAATAACGGATTGATAGGACAACATAAATGTAACACAGCACTTAGTCAAATATACGATCTTTATTTTCTGTGTTAACAGCGTCGTGTCTCGCGAAGATCTGTCTCGTCTTCGTCTCCTCGTTCACGTGCACGTCACGCTTGATCCTTATTGGCTCGCGACGCGCAGTAATATCGGGATCGATCGTCACGGTCGGTGATCCTTTTTCGTGACTGCAGATTCGGCCAGCCTGACTGTACCGTCCTCGGTCATCGACCGTATACTTACAAATAAAACATTTTTTAATTACATAGTCATAGCTTATTTCAAACGCAATACATATATCTTAAACTAATAACTTAAGTTCTATTCGGGGGATTATCTTATAATATATAGTAATATTAAAGTCAAATAAATACATAGAGTCTTACTCGCTATCAGTGTCAGAGGTATCTGTCGGTTCATCTTCTTTTCTTAAATTTAAATTTGAGCTTTCGGTATGCTCGTTTTCTATGAGGTTAGCTCGCCATGGTTTTAGGTTTGCGGCTTCCCATGTACCTAAATATGGTCTCTGCGATATTTGACATCCTTCGACGTCTGCTAGCACATATCTATCGTTCTTTAGTCGTTTTATAATTCGATAAGGTCCTTGATAAGGTGGTATTAGTTTTCCCCCTACGTTTTCAAAATTCCTTGTAGCTACAAATTCACCTACCGAGTATTCACGCGCCGGCTTTCGCTTATTACTCGTATACTTCTCATTTTTCTGTTACGTTTCTATAATTTTATCCGCAGCGTTTTCCCTAATTCCGATCAAATCTCTATCGCTTACCTCTGCCTGATCTAGAATGTATTCTTTTAGTGCGTCTACTACATAACCGCGTTGTTTTATACCAAATAATAATTCGCTGGGGGTTTTCCCCGTTGACCTGTTTACTGTATTATTAATTGCGAATTCAATTTCACTCAACGATTTATGCTAATCTTTGCCTGTATATAATTTACCTAGCGCAGGTGCTAACATCCTATTGTAACGTTCTACCTGCCCATTCGCTTGGGGCGAAGCAGTAGCAACTTTTACGTGTTTAATATTCATTTCTAATGCAAATTCTTCGAATTCTTTAGAGGTGAAACTGGTGCCTCTATCTGATACCAAAATCTTAGGCCGACTATATACTTGAAAATAGTCTCTGAGGCATCTAATAGTATCACGCGTCGTCGTCGTTTTGACTGCATAAAGCTTTACATATTTTGTGAATCCGTCTACGATAACAAGTATATATTTCTTTACGGTATTTGCGCGATCAACTGGACCAAAATGGTCGGCATGCACTACTGCAAACGGTTCGTTCCCTTTTGGGATATTATGTAGGAAACCTTCTATTTTACCTGACGGTCTTGAAAATGAAATACACTTAATACAGTTCTGAATGTGTAACATCCGCCGAAAAACATATACAGACGGCAAACGTCACTAACAGACAACGCGAAGTGGTTGTCATAACAACCATCTAGCGTCCTGCTCCAAGAAGTGATCAAGCGCTTATCGCATGATCAACAGCTGTAACGATACTTCAAGCGCGCGCGCGCATCAAATTAATATAATTGAGCGAACTGAATATAAAATAAATAGAACAATAAATTAGCAAGTGATACACTTTGAATGAACATAAAACTATATACTTGTGCAAAATCAAGGCACAAATACTAATTATATAAGGATCAAAGATTGTTTATTCAAAACCTGTAATCACTTAAGTATAAAATCAATATCAGTTTGATAAATAATATAGTAACAACTAATACTAGTCATTTCGCTTAAGTATCTTAATTAAAAGCCTCTTAAATAAATAATGAGGTAACGCGACGAGGCATAGCGAGCCGAAACAAAGAGCCGATACATACGGCATAACTACGTGCATAAAAACGAGAGCAACTGTTCGGGCGAATTACCGCTTAAATCAATAGTCAATAAGATGCAGAAATTGCACCGCAGTGTTGTGCCTTGCGGGGGCTGTGCCCATCAATGTGTAGCCTCCCGAATTTAACTGCTAACTATTGAAAATTAATAGAAATTAACAAATAGAAAAATACAGAATAATACCGGTAAATAAGCTACACATTGGGGGGTCAATTCCCCTCACCGCTCAGCATCACCATTCGACATAAACAGAAGTTCCGAGAATTTTCCAGACGATTCTGGAAACAGAAATTCGTGACGCAGTTTCCGGAAAGGACAATCCCCCTTGTCCTCGCGGGGATCACCCCTTGATTTGTATATAAACCGTGTCCGCTAAGAGCGTAGCGCACTTCGTTTCTTAGTATTCTAAATTGCACTTAGCTTCACACTTCGGTTGTCGGACTTCTTTCGAATATCTGTATTTAGCTTCAACGAAATCACAAAAGTTGGTCGCGAATACTGTTAATTTGGTTTTTGTATTCTTTATTAGAGCAGCGATAAATTCTAACAATATCGGTGCCCGTAATACATATACATATATCTACATTTTGTTCGCATTATTAACAATCTATTTTTTTTTGTGTAAGTAAACAAGTGAAATAAACCTCCTTTTTGGTTCAACTTTTCTTCTACTCAATTTAACTACTTTTCTAGTGTCGTAATGTTTCGGCAAATGAAGTGCCTAAGTGTTTCGTGATCGTCTGGGTGTCCATAAATGTTAAAGTGATCTGGATTCTCGGAGAGTGGTAAATTATAATAAAAACGCGGTGTTTCGGGGGCCTCTCTGGGAACGGCCGCTGCGAGTTTAAGACAAACTCCAGCCGCCTATGGAGCGAGGCTCTAGCGGCTTTCGGGAACCACAAAGCCGCCCCTCGTTCCTCCTGAAGACGCCACCGCGTTAGCTCGCTTGTCACTCGAATCTCGGCTTGGAGTTCGAGATGCTCGGAGGCCTTCCCGGAAAGGGCCGCCGCGAGTTTCAAGACAAACTCCGGCCGCCTACGGAGCGGGGCTGCAGCGGCTTTCGACAACACAAAGCCGCACCCCGTTTCTTCCGGTTACGCTTCCTCTCGGGGATAGCCATTTAGTTTTAAAATAACGACAGCGATCGCTGGTCCACTTGCGAATCCAGGTTACCCAACACATACGATAATGGTTGCAGGAGAGGGCAAATGCCGCGTAGAAGGGATTCTGGACGTAGGATGGCGTACCGGCGCCTAGTGCGCGAGTACAATACATTCGCCGACTTTGATCCGCGCGCTGTACTCGATCTCGACTGGATCCACCGGGAGGTCCCTGTGTATCACCCGGTGCCCGGGAATCTAGGGGCGTACGAGCCGGGAGCGCGTTGGGTACAAGGCAAGCCCTACGTGAGGAAGGCGGATGTACCTCGCCGCGGACAATCCGAACACGCGGAACCAACGTCTAAGTCGGTGGAACCTAACAAAGCAAAACCGACCATAATCAGCAACAAGCCTTTTAACCGGCTGATGCGCCTGGCGGTGTTTTGCCCTCCACCGGACCCTAGCTATCATGTGGATCAAATAGTAGTAGCAAAACGGGCCCCTCGCACGACGTCCGACCCCATAATAAAAAATCAGGACGTCACAGAATGTGTACTTGAATTTTCTTTTTCATCTCGGGAAACCAATAACTTTCTTTTAGCAATTGATACGTTTTATCAACCCCGAAGTGTCCGAATTCGTTATGGTATTTATGTAATACCTCCTGCTCCATCGCTCGTGGTACATAAAATAAGAATCTATCTTTCTTTTTACGATATATAAGTCCATCTCTCATTTCGTACATCTTGTCTTGTCCCGATTCTAACTTTTTTCTAATATCTTTAATTACAGTATCTTGAGCCTGACACACTGATAAGTTGAATTCAAACGTGTTATCCTCAACCACTAAAATGCTACTCACGCGACTAAGGGCGTCTACATGTGGCATCCTTTTGCCCGGTCGGTGCTCAATGGCATAATCAAAATTTTGCAAATCTAATGCCCACCTAACTATTCGTGGATTTATGTTTTTCTTTTCCAGTTTCATCACCAGCGCGTTACAATCTGTAATTATCTTAAATGGTATACCTAGCAAATATATGCGAAATCGTTTTAACGCGTATATGATAGCTAACGTTTCTAATTCGTAGCTGTGATAACGTGATTCTACTTCAGTGGTTCTTTTAGAAAAATAGAACACTGGATGAAGTCGTTTATCTGACTTCTTTTGCATTAGCACCGCACCAAATCCATGTGAACTCGCGTCACAGTGTAGTTCCGTCGGATCACAAGGATTATAGATTGATAAAATTGGAGCTTCTACAAGACGCTTTTTTAGTAATTCGAATGCCTCTAATTCTTTCTGTCCGAATTCAAATGTCGCTTCTTTTTTAAGCAATGCATACAATGGATCTGCAATCGTCGCAAAACTTTTGATAAATTTTCTAAAGTATGAGCTTCATCCGAGAAAGCTTTGCACTTCACGTACATTTTTAGGAATGGGGAAATTTGACACGGCTTTGATCCCGTGATCAGTTGGACGTATGCCCTCCCGCGAAACAACGTAACCCAGAAACTCTATCTCCCTATAAAGAAATCGACATTTATCTAAACGCAGTTCAAGTAAGTTTTTTGTCAAAAGATGAAATACATCGTTGAGTATCTCAAAATGCCTTTCTAAAGTATCTGTGGCTATTAAAAAGTCGTCCATATACACCACGACATCTCCCCGCTTAATTATATCACTTAATATTTCATTTACATAACGCTGAAAACGCGCAGGCGCGTTCTTCAATTCGAAAGGCATTTTAAGGTACTCATATTGCCCGAAGGGCGTCACAAAGGCAGTATACTTAACGCTATCTTCCGACACGCAAACATGGTGAAATCCATTTTTAAGGTCGAGCAATGAGAAATAACATTTTCCCTGTAGTGCGCTTATTTGTTCTTCGATCACTGGTAACGGGTAGTTGTCTTTGGCCGTAATTTTATTTAAGGCCCGATAATCGACACATAAACGTGTTTTTCCGTTTCTTTTTTTTATTAATACTATTCTAGATGCGTACTCTGAACTTCCTGGGCGTATAATTTTACGGGCTAATAAATCAGTAATTATTTCTTGTAATCGAGCTTTTTCATCATACGATAATCTATTTAGCGCGAAATGAAAGGGCTGTTTATCTTTTACATACATTTTAATTTCTGCCTTAATTTTTGGCTCATCTGGACGCTCCGAGTATTTCGTTTTGAACATTCGCTTAAATCTGTAGCGCACGCTGTCTTCTAATTTCGGATTTATATCTAAATTGTCTATCACGCCTCCCTCCAACACGCTTGGTTCAATGCTTAATATTTCTTGAGTTATATCTTTACTGTCTCTTACTTCGTTTTTACTTAATGTAAGGTTTAACTTCCTGATTATGTCCCGGCCTAAAATCGAATCGCATTTCATAACTTGGTCAGGCACGACCCGCAATATCGCGTCATTCACACTGAGATCTTCAAACGAAATTTTAGCTTTAACCTGCCCTAATATTTCTAGCGTAAAACCATTTAACCCCTCATAATGACCGTCTACAATACTCGTAATCATGCCTGTCGGAACAAATTTCGACTTTATTAAACTAATTGGACTCGCAGTATCAAATTGAGACTCGCATACTCGATCGCATATTAACCCCTCTTTACTTATCTGTAATGAAATGTTCTTGAGAAACTCGTTGTCATCCTTCTGGCAGTTCACGACGTTGGAAATCTGTGTTGCCGTCTCCGTCTGTGTTGTTTTCTTCGGTGGCTCGCTTGCTTTCTCTCTCTTTCTTTGCGGGCAATTCTGTAACCGATGATTCGTTGCGCCACATTCATAACACGATCCTCGCTCCCTCTTGGGTTTGTGACAATTTCTTGCCAAGTGTCCCACCTCATTACAATTATAACACTTAGTTGCTATACTTCGTAACGCCGTCGTCTCCGAATGTGGCGGTTTCGATTTAATTTTAAAGGAATCGATCTTATTGTCTGCGACGTTGTTGTTCTCTCGCGTTGAACCTTTGCCTTGCGTGCGAAGTGTCACCTTCTCAAAAGCCTTTAACAAATCTTCTTTCTTCTCAAAACTTTGGATGCGAGCTTGACTTCGCATTAACTCGTCTGGAATGCCGTCAATAATGTAGTCTGTTTGTTCTTCCTCACTGACTGGCACTCTATTTGCAAGAATCGTCTTATCATAATAATAGCTGCTAAACGTCTCATCGTTTCGCCAGATTCTTTTCTCAAATTGTCTTCTTAAATCCATTTTTGTTGGACGGTGGTCAAAAATGCTTTTCATCCTCCCTACGAGCTCGTCAACCGGTATTTCTAAATGCTCACTTCTTGAATGAAACCATTGTAGCGCCTGTCTTCTTAGTCGCATACCGATAATAATGCGAGCTGTTCCATCATCTAATTGATACGTCGTTCGAATTGTCTCTAGCTGCTTCTGCCAAATCCAAAAAGTGTCCTCCGTACCCGAGAATTCGCTTAGCAATTCACTTAAAGCCTTTGGTGGCGGCCGCGCTATCGTGCTTTGACTCACGGTCGTTAATGGCGACGTCGACGTTTGCATATTTATCCCCAAGGCTGCTTCTCGGCGCAGGAGTGCGATTTCCCGCTGCATCAAGTCTCGCTCTCTTCTTAACGCTTCAATTTCTCTATCCTGAAATATCTCCTCCCGATTTCCGTTATCCCGTCTTGGAAGTTCATACACAAAAGATTGTTGTCGGGCCGCGTCGATTGACGTCTTCCCTCTCTTCCTGTTGCGTCTCGTCCGCCATTTCTTCTTCCAGCCTTGACGCTTCGTCCTCCTGCAGTTTTCTCGCTACGTTCTTCCACGCCCCGGCGGGGTCGCGATCCGCAAGTCTCTTTAGTAATTCCGCCTTGCTGCCTTTTGTTGGAAGGCCTAGCCGTCTCGACGTTTCTTTTAATTGCACTACCGTAAACCGATCACTTTCCATAATGGCCGTCGAACACGCACACGTGGCTTAACGAGAACGCGTGAATTTCTCACTCAGAATGTGCTTGTACACGTTGCCAGGTGCTCAACGCACACTAGCTTGCAAATCGTAAGTTCGCGAGCACGTTTCTCACTCACCCAATACTTAAATTGACAAAAAGTCTCTCTCGTAATGTTCTTCGTACCCACAAAGTCCAATATCACTTCTGATACGTAACGTTTCTTTGTCTTTCTCGTAATGTCCTTCGTATAAAGTCCGATATATCACTTCCGACACATAACGTTTCTTCCTTCCCCGAAATCATAAGTATGGGCACTCTATCTCACTTCTGACAAATGTAGCATAAACGCACTGGAAAGTATCATAAGAAACATACCGGGAAGAGAATAACGGATTGATAGGACAACATAAATGTAACACAGCACTTAGTCAAATATACGATCTTTATTTTCTGTGTTAACAGCGTCGTGTCTCGCGAAGATCTGTCTCGTCTTCGTCTCCTCGTTCACGTGCACGTCACGCTTGATCCTTATTGGCTCGCGACGCGCAGTAATATCGGGATCGATCGTCACGGTCGGTGATCCTTTTTCGCGACTACAGTCTTAATATAAAAAACAGAATCTTCGGCGTTATTAATATTTTAAGAAGAGTAAAAAGAGGCAATTTTAAACCTTTTTGAATTAATATACCCATATAAAGTGTAACGGTTATTTTTTATATCTGCATTTTTGTGAATTAATAATAATAAAACCCGACTTGTCACCTTGATTATAATTCTTAAATATATTATTTAAAATATTATTGTATTCACTCCAGCAATGTCTATTATAAATAAATATTGTATTAGAAAGTAATGCAATTTTAGCAGTTTAAGAAGGATCCTTGGGTTTTTTTTTACTCATTATCAGTTTTATTTGCTGATTATTCATGAAAAACTGTCATTAAAATTGTCTCACAATCAGTATTCGAGAATTTTTTTTACATTTTAAACAGAAGAATACAATTTATTTTATCATTTTGTCGAACTATATCAATAATTACAAAGTGATAAAATAAATTATTGTTTTTTTATATTCATGTGTGAATTTTATTATCGGACTTCGGATAGATTATCAATTTTACAAGAATATATAAGTAATAAGTTTAATAATATTTTACAACTGGATTTGAATAGGAAAAATTAGATTAGAACAAATGAACAATTGTTGTACCTAAAATTTCAATTTATAATGAGAATCGTTATTATTTATATATGTTAGTAATAATATAATTTAATTAGAGATTGAAACAAGGTCTGTGTATATTATTTGTGTATGAAAATTAAATATTCTAAAATCCAACTTGGCTCTAAACCCTTTTATATTATTTAATTTATTTTATTCAATTGAGCTTCTTACATCGATTTTCATTGTATTCTGTTTAAAATGTAAAAAAAATATTTCCTGAATACTGAGACGATTTTAACTACTTTTTCAGATCCAACAAATGAAATTAAATGAGAAAGAAGGTGATATTAACGATCCTTGCTTCCCAAATCGCCGATAGTGCATGAATTCCTTTAACAACAAATATACACATAGCTTACTCGATTGAATAAACATTCTCTGCACATGAATGCATTGTCTTATTGTGGTCATAACATGGCTGAAATTCTTCGATATTCGATTCATCTTTTCGTGGTGATATATGAAGTGGCTCAGAATGTAAAGATATTGTTGGTAAAGGCTCCGTGGATTTGTGTTAAGATGCTTTGGTCGATGTACAAGTGGTCAATAAATACTCAGTATTAATTGCATTGAAATTGGAATAACATTGCGTATGATATCCAACATTCGAATCTATTGAATTCGGCAATATTTTGTCACTGTACTTTATTCCATGTTCTTTTCGAATTTTCATTGACTCGTTGCATTTGATTAATCTTTCAAATGTAAATCGTTTAACATTCTCCTCTTTACCACATATAAAACACGTTAAACTTGACATTTTAAGTATATATGAATTTTAAACGAAACGATTGCGTTGGCTGATCTGTTTAGATTGTTATGGAATGTTTCCACTAAGCGCGTCGCGTCGTCCATCGCGTCACGACCTCATCTTATATTCTTTCTGTCATCATAAACAATACATTTCAGCTATACATGTAATACATAAACATTTCAGAAGAACTAAATATTATGTTCTTTTTATATAGAACATTAAAATAAAATATATGAAAAAGAAAAGAAATACACAAAAATTTATATATATATACATTAAATTACTTCCCATATCACAAAATATTATTGAAGGCATAAAACAAATTAAAATATCTTTTATAGCACAAAACATTGTCAAAGGCATAAAATATTAATAAAAATTCTTATATATGCACAAAATGTTGCCAATTACTAAAATATTATACAATACACATTATCATTGATTTGCTATAATATTTAGACTTTTATTGTAATAGATTAAGTCAATTATATTAAAAAATAATGAAAAAGAAAAAGGACTACGAATCAAAAATTCGTTAAAATATAAAATTGTTAGTAAATAAAAATTATCATTTAATTAAACTATGTAATTTTAACTAAATGATAATTTTTATTTACTAATAATTTTATATTTTAAGGGGGTAGTTGGGTATGAACGACCATTTTTTAAAGATTTTATTTAACACACAAAAAATTTATTTTTCGAAAAGTTACGAATACCATTTGAAGGAGACTTAATAAAAGATATATGAGATATTTTTTTTTTTTTTTTTTTGGCAATCCTGGTGGTGTCCTGACTGCCCGAAGTAGACCTGTCTTTTGCACGGGGGACACTTTTCCGCAGCTTCTGGTCGTCTTGAAACAAAAGTCCGGGTATTTTCTGAAAGAGTAGGTGCGTGGCTATGGTATATACTAAAAACTTTCACCCCGGTAGTAAAAAAAAAAAATGGCGGACTTTTGAATTTTTCACCTTATTTTTTCACTTTAAATTGTTTAAAAAAATATATTAAATGTCAATGAATATTTCTATCCGTAGTATATACCATAGGTAGACATGTCTAGAACAACCCCTTAAAATTTCAGCCCAATCCGTTCAGTAGTTTTTTCACAATCTTGTCCCCCATGTCAAAAAAAGTGGTTTCGAGAAAAACGCATTTAAAGTTTTTGTTGCGAGAAAGTGGGTAAAAATTGCAAAATTCGACCATCAGTCGGCAATTCCTGCTCCATACATGATGCAACCGTTACAAAGGTAAACTGCCATACAACTGAAACTGAAATGCTAAGAAACCAAATATTCATAAACGTCAGGAGGGGAAGAGAGCGCCAGCTGTTCGACCGCGCCGCAGGTATACGCCGAGCGCTCGGAGGACACCTCGCATTGTGTTGCTATTTTCGACCTGTTTTTGATCGGTTCCACGAAATTTACGTTCACTACCATATTTCTACATGTATTTGGTGCACGAAAATGATGTATTTGGAAAATTGATTTTTTTGAAAATTTCATACCCAACTACCCCCTTAACGAATTTTTGACTCGTAGCCCTTTTCTTTTTCATTATTTTTAAATTTGGTAAAAATGTAGATTAGGGGAGCCCTCTCCCAATGACCTTGACCTTGACATATGTTGTCAAGGTCATTACCCTGAGTGACCTTGAGGAAGTTTTAACCGTCGGACCTAACTCGTTAAAAAGTTATTAATAAAAAAAGTTTCAAAATTAACGTATCATTTCTAGAAAATTATACGTATTAATGTATCATTTCTGCCATATATGTATTATAACAAGTACTATTTTTACACGCATGCACACACACAATATAACAGACCAAGAATAAATGCAATCAAAATGAATACAAGAGGTACACTTCTTACCATTTATGAATCACTATTCTACACCTTTCCCTGTTCAGAAATGTTAAACTTTCCACGCGAAATAACTTTCA
>NW_017280438.1:153185-156576 GCF_001594065.2 Cyphomyrmex costatus | reverse complement strand
CTTCATATCATACATGTATAGCAGAAATAATACGTTAATTTTGAAACTTTTTTTGTTAATAACTTTTTAACGAGTTAGGTCCGACGGTTAAAACTTCCTCAAGGTCACTCAGGATCATGACCTTGACAACATATGTCAAGGTCAAGGTCATTGGAGGAGGCTCCCCTAATCTACATTTTTACCTTAAATTTATTGAGCCTTATCACAAATATATTTCAATTATATTAATTAAGTTTATTTAATTTTTATTGTTTTATCTATTATTAACGCACTTATGTAACTTCTGTTTTTTTTTATTTTTATTGTACTTTTACTTTTTTTCAATTGTTTGATATGATGTTTCGCGCTCATATTATAATAAGTTTTTATATTATCAAGCCATTATATTGTCAATCATTGATGAAAGATCTGTGTAGCTAAATTTTCGGTACAAACATCTTCTTATACAATTATTTATAATACTTTTTATTTTAACATCTGATTTTATTTTATTCGTTGTTGTTTAACCTATTCTATCATAAGAAGACCTGTCAATAAACCCAATGAATTGTATCTCAATATAGAATTATGATTATAATTCCACACTTATGATTATAATTGTATTTTACTATTACTAAATTTATATAAATAATAAATATTATTACTTCTTCAATAAAGGCTTATCATTCTAATTATAGCATCTTTTTGCTAATTATAAACTATTTTTGTTTCAATTAAAACTCGTTTGTAGGAGACACAGACCTGTCATGCTATGCTCATTAAAAATAAAAATCTTATATTTAATCAAATATCCTTTCACTAAATATAGATGACAACGTATATGTCCTTATTAACAGTAAAAAAATAAAATAGCTAATAATTAATTGCATATAATATATCATTGTTACATAACGTCTTGCTACGCGTATAAATTATTTACTCACTATAGCGATTTACATCCATTCCATTGGTATGCCAATAATGTAATTAGCAGTATATGATGTGAATTATTTATCCTCAAAAGCGGAACTCGAATACTATAACTCGAATACATACCTGATCAACTGTGTTGACGCACGTCTTTAAATCGACGTAGCGATCTTTTCATCCACCCGAGCAGTATGCCAATGGTATATTCCATTAACTTACGCAAAAATGTAATTGTTTACCAAATGGCAACACAAATACTGTCATACCCGAGCATATGTTCTAAGAGCTCACTTTGCTCCGTTGCGCCGACCTCTTCCATCCACTTTAGAGGTATGCCAATTACAGTCCGTCGGGTATTTTTTTTTTCTTCAGAGATTGGTACAACTTTCAGACTGAATACTGTAATATTTTTTTCATAATATAAATAATTATTTGAAAATTTAAAAAATAACAAATACATCCACTGTACACGTATGCCAATTGGTCTCCCGTTGTCTCTAATACTGAATAGTAAAGTAATATAGGTCTCCAACTGAATACTATGATGCCCAAAAAATCTGTTATGAGTTCCTGTACTTGGTCTACTAAACAGCATAAGGATAACATCATGTGGGTTTTTAAATTCTACTAAACAACAAATATGACTGGTTAGATCCACAGCCGATTATAAGGATAACATCACGCAGGTTTTTAAATTCTGCTAAACTGCAAATATGATAAGGATAACATCACGTAGATCTTTATAAAAAATTAACTTTGGCATACATAATGAGGTATTCAAGTACATGTTCGAATTAGTATTAGTCAAATCAGACGTAAAGTTGGGAACTGTTGGGTATTACTGAAGAAGAGAAGGGAGAGAGAATTCTGATATAGAATAACTTGGTACCGACTACTGATATCAAATCTTTTATACAAATGATATATGTCATTATATGAGAATAAAGATAGCACTACATGGGTTTTACTATTTAATTTAGTCTTAATTTGTCTTGGTATAACCTAGGGACCCTCAAGTAAGGGATCAGACAACAGCGTGAAAGATGCGGATTGGCTGCTGCCATTAGTGGGATACTTTCGTTGGTTGGGTTAGTATGCTTTCCTTTTAGAGGACACACTCGACACAAACATCGTTCTATCTTTATCATTCGTTGAATGTTAAGAAGGATAGAACGACGTTTGTGTCGAATGTGTCATCTAAAAGGAAAGCATACTAAAAGTAATTGCTGATTTAGTTGCTCAGTATTGTTTGTTTTAAGATGTAGATATTATACGTATGTATGTACGGGGTTCGACAATATAGTTTATATATTTTTTAAATCATTGCGAAATGCGATACTGTGAAGTTCCAAATTGCAAAAATTTAAGTAGAAATGGCCATATAATGCGCCATTTCCCGAAATCTCTCACAAGAAGAGAAAAATGGATAATCTATCATACCTCTGGTCATGTCGGTTAAACACGTTTTTATTGCCAGATTCGTTCGTTTCGTGCAAAAACGCGTCGAATGAGTGTATTTTTATCAAAATTGGAACCGAACAGGGTATTCTATACCTTTACCATTCATTTATTCTAGTTTGTTTAATACAAGTCTTAATAACAATGCATCTGGAGACACGGTAGTGTCTCGGCGCTAAGCCAAGCGCGCGACACTGCCGTGCCTCCTTTACGCGACACGGAGAATTTTTCGGGGTCGAGAATGATCAGATCTCAATAACGGCTGAACCGATCAAGTTCTACATACGCTCAATCGACGGGAAATACTTAAATTGTATCAGAAAAGTGCTTTCATTTTTTTTCTACGTGCCCTACGAGCGGAGATATCCCGACGCAAAGTCCGGATCTGTAAATTTTCACGTTTCAATTTTTAAGATACGTCGTCGACCAGGGGAGTGGTGAGAGAAATGGGAGAAATGTCCATCTCGTTTTTCCGATAATAGAGGGCCTTTGACTTTATGTGTTATCTCACTCTATCTATCCATCATCTCACTCTATCTATCCTATATCTAACCAGCAGACCAGAGTTGCATGCTGTATCACATATGACGCGCGCGCGATTTAACTCTTTTAATTAAAAATATTATTCAATATATAATATAAAATATTTATTATTTTTTTTTTATATATAAATTGAAATATCGAAATATAGAGATATGTACGTCGTCGAGAAAGTTAAGTGTCTACGTGTTTGATTTCGAGGAAGTGAGTGTCTAGGAGTTTGCCTTCGAGGAAGTGAGTGTCTAGGTGTTCGCCTTCGAGGAAGAGAGTGTCTAAGTGTTCGCCTTCAGGGAAGTAAGTGTCTAGGTGTTCGCCGTCGAGGAAATATGGGTTTGTTTGTAAGAAGCGTCGTCGTCGTCGTCGTCGTTATTGCCAGCTACGGAGTGAGAAAATGCATTCTGGAATTTTTGGCGCAAGAGATAAATGTGGTCGCGACAATATCGATCGCTGCGATCTGTACGATCGTTAAAGTCGGATTACTAAG
>NW_017280438.1:152183-153030 GCF_001594065.2 Cyphomyrmex costatus | reverse complement strand
TTCAACCTTTGAAAATTATCCCCAAAAATTTGAACTTTTCTAAATTAAAATGATTATCTAATAATGTAACATAATAATTTAAACATTTAATACTTTAAATGATATTATCTAATATAATATATGACCACGAAAAGTAACTGATATATTACTAAATGTGCCAGTTTAAAGTGAAAATACACTATGTTATCTTCTATGTTATGTACCACGAAAAGTAAATGAAAACTACAAAAATTGAAACTCTCAAAATTAAAACGATTACCTAATCACAAAATAAAAAACCCAATGAATATCATCCTTTGAAAATTGACCCCAAATATTTGTAGCATTCTAAATTAAAATGATTAACTAATAATGTAACCTAATAATTTAAACTTTTAATACTTTAAATGATATTATCTAATATAATATATTACCACGAAAAGTAAATGAAAACTACAAAAATTGAAACTCTCAAAATTAAAACGATTATCTAATAATGTAACCTAATAATTTAAACTTTTAATACTTTAAATGATATTATCTAATATAATATATTACCACGAAAAGGAACTGATAGATTATTCAAGGTGCAAATTCAAATTGAACATACATACATTTAAGTAAAACGGATTAGAATTTGTATATCAGGAGACGCGGTAGCGTCTCCGGCCATGTTCAAAAACTCGGAGACGCTACAAGTCTCTTATCCCGAGCCACCAAAGTCCATTTTTGGGAGGTGCATAACTACTAAAATATAAAAAATTTTGAATTGAACGTTATATGTCCTGAAAGGCGGCATCGCCACGAGTAATTTGAGCCAAAAAAATTTTAAATCGGTCAAGCCGTTATGGAGATATAAGCGGTCGAA
>NW_017280438.1:147654-147878 GCF_001594065.2 Cyphomyrmex costatus | reverse complement strand
ATCAATTTGTTAATGACTCAAAAAAGAACATGGCGGCCTGCTCTCAAATTTTGATGAGTTTCTGGATGTCAAAAGTATTGTCAAAACTATTACAGAGTAGGTATAATAACACATGAAATACAAAAAGTATTGAATTAGAACCGTATCTTTAAAAGCTCTATAACGAAGTGAATACACAGAATTATGTAGAAATGTAGAATTTTTCTTCTTTTTTTTTAATTCTT
>NW_017280438.1:137829-145806 GCF_001594065.2 Cyphomyrmex costatus | reverse complement strand
TATCATTTAAAGTATTAAAGGTTTAAATTATTAGGTTACATTATTAGATAATCATTTTAATTTAGAATGGTACAAATTTTTGGGGTCAATTTTCAAAGGATGATATTCATTAGGTTTTTTATTTTGTGATTAGGTAATCGTTTTAATTTTGATAGGTTCAATTTTTGTAGTTTTTATTTACTTTTCGTGGTACATAACATAGAAAATAGCATAATGTATGTGCACTTTGAAATGGCACATTTAGTAATATATCAGTTACTTTTCGTGGTCATATATTATATTAGATAATATCATTTAAAGTATTAAAGTTTAAATTATTATGTTACATTATTAGATAATCATTTTAATTTAGAAAAGTTCAAATTTTTGGGGATAATTTTCAAAGGTTGAAATTTATTGGGTTTTCTATTTTGTGGCTAGGTAATCGTTTTAATTTAGGAAGGATCAAATTTTTGCGATTAGTTTTCAAAGGTTTAAATTTGTTGGGTTATTTAATTTGCGAGGATCTATTTTTTACAGTTTTCTGGAAAATAACTGCAATATGTTATTCTTACAATTAGTGCACAAAATATAAAAGTTGGTTATTGAGATTTAATTTGAAATTTATACTAGACCGTACAATAAAAAATAATTGCTTGTAATTTCAGAGTATCAATTTGTTAATGACTCAAAAAAGAACATGGCGGCCTGCTCTCAAACTTTGATGAGTTTCTCGATGTCAAAAGTAATATCAAAACTATTACAGAGTAGTTATAACAACACATGAAATACAAAAAGTACTGCATTAGAACCGTATCTTTAAAAGCTCTATAACGAAGTGAATACGCAGAATTATGTAGAAATGTAGAATTTTTCTTCTTTAATTTTTAATTCTCTCTTTGCCAATGAATGGTTAAAGCGAATATTTAAATTAATCATTATCGAAACACTGTTACATTTTGTAGCACTTTGTGAACCAACTGACAAACAACATACATGATAACTATGATAGTTATACTTGATAGGCTGCTTTTAATCTAAACTATTTTCATAACTTTTACTTCAACTATTTGTTTCATCCATCGGAAGTTTTTTGAGAGCAGGCCGCCATGTTCTTTTTTGAGTCATTAACAAATTGATACTCTGAAATTACAAGCAATTATTTTTTATTGTACGGTCTAGTATAAATTTCAAATTAAATCTCAATAACCAACTTTTATATTTTGTGCACTAATTATAACATATTGCAGTTATTTTCTAGAAAACTGTAATATACAAATTCTAATCTGTTTTACTTATATGTATGTATGTTCAATTTGAATTTGCACCTTGAATAATCAATTAGTTCCTTTTCGTGGTACATATTCAACATAGAAAATATTCGTTATATGTACGTTCACTTTGAACTGGCAGATTTAGTAATATATCAGTTACTTTTCGTAGTAATATATTATATTAGATAATGTCATTTAAAGTATTAAAGGTTTAAATTATTAGGTTACATTATTAGATAATCATTTTAATTTAGAATGGTACAAATTTTTGGGGTCAATTTTCAAAGGATGATATTCATTGGGTTTTTTATTTTGTGATTAGGTAATCGTTTTAATTTTGATAGGTTCAATTTTTGTAGTTTTCATTTACTTTTCGTGGTACATAACATAGAAAATAACATAATGTATGTTCACTTTGAACTGGCACATTTAGTAATATATCAGTTACTTTTCGTGGTCATATATTATATTAGATAATATCATTTAAAGTATTAAAGGTTTAAATTATTATGTTATATTATTAGATAATCATTTTAATTTAGAAAAGTTCAAATTTTTGGGGATAATTTTCAAAGGTTGAAATTTATTGGGTTTTCTATTTTGTGGTTAGGTAATCGTTTTAATTTAGGAAGGATCAAATTTTTGCGGTTAGTTTTCAAAGGTTTAAATTTGTTGGGTTTTCTAATTTGCGAGGATCTATTTTTGAACATGGCTTGACCTTTTCATTTTAATGATATGTTAGGATTAATAATATATCAGTTACTTTTCGTGGTTAATATATTATTATTAGATAATCATTTAAAAGAAATAGAAAAA
This sequence comes from Cyphomyrmex costatus, assembly GCF_001594065.2. Taxonomy (NCBI): domain Eukaryota; kingdom Metazoa; phylum Arthropoda; class Insecta; order Hymenoptera; family Formicidae; genus Cyphomyrmex; species Cyphomyrmex costatus. The sequence goes on along the minus strand of NW_017280438.1, from coordinate 143,737 downwards.
TGCCTAATCGAGTCTTGTACACAGGATGTTAATGTGTGTTGATACGATTTATTGAAAATATACAATTTTTCTTACGTTTCGATCCTCGGTTTGGATCCTTATCAAAGAACTTCTAATATAAAATACACATTGTGCTACCTAGAACACTTTATATTAAAATGTACCACGAAAAGTAAATGATAGATTATTCAAGATGCAAATTCAAAATGAACATACCTACATACAAGTAAAACAGATTACAATAAAAATATTACAGTGTTCTAGAAAATAACTGCAACATACATAAAGTATATTTTCTATGTTGAATATGTACCACGAAAAGTAACTAATAGATCATTCAAGGTGCAAATTCAAAATGAACATACATACATATAAGTAAAACAGATTACAATTTGCATATTACAGTTTTCTAAAAAATTTCCGCAATATGTTATCAGCCAAAAGTTGCATTTTCCTCCTCACCGCTCCGCGTGCAGTCGAAATGTCCCATGACAGTCGAATGGCATTGTTTTTTTCCGTGATGCGATGTGATGAGGGGGATGTATAACTGTCCTTAAGAGGGCATATTTTTCTGCTTTAAAAAGTATACCTTTCTTATGATTCTTTAATAAAGAATTTACACGATGCAGCAATCGTATTTCTTATAAATGGTATTACATATTTTTGATATTATTAAACATAATTTTTTATTTCACATTAGAAAAATGTTTCTCCTACAGTCCTTCGTCCTATATTCTGTACAATATGCAGCGTTTCACAGTATCAGATATATTTTCGACTCATTTATGTAAGACGAAGAATTGAAAAGAAACTTAAAGTGTTTAAAAAATTGTAGTTTCTATCAATGCGATTCGTAACATTATTTAAAATGACTGATCTTTAAGCATAGAAAATTAATTGGAAAGCCCCTATTTCGTTAAAAATGAAAAAAATTTTAATCACATCCAATAAGGACTATAATTTTTTTTTAATAAGCTTTAAGACCTCTTCGAACTTTTTCAGATAAATCAGATCGCTGATATTTCTGTGTAGTTATTACGAAAAGCTGCACGCTGTGCATGGTTTAGTATACAAATGGTACAATGATCTATAGGTAGGGAGAGAGGGGGATAAGTAAATTCTTTTAGATAATAGTAGGTGAAACTTAAAATAAAGAAACGTGATTAACAATAAAAATATGTAGTAAAACTGCAGAAAAGGGAGCATCCTCCTTGACTTTGACATATGTAATAACATTTAACGAAGGACGACCGCTATGTTGAACCTGCGGAAGGTTATTCGGGGTCATGACCTTGACGACACATGTCCTGGTCGAGGTCATCGCAGAGTGCTCCCGTATTCTGCAGTTTCTACATCATCGAAAACCAAGTTCGCAATAGGTCAAAAATTAAATGCTTTTTAGGTGCTAATTCAATACCAACTTTAGTACTCCACACGTTTAGTAGGAATTAAAAAAAAGGAGAGGTCCAGCTTAACGGCAAGCTGGACCTCCTCTAATAAAAAATTAAAGGTAATAAAAAATAACTACACAGGGATTCTAGTGCTAATTTAGTGCTCCATAATAAACAAAAAATATATCCAAATGTATTCAAATATACTCAAAAAACGTTATTTTAAAACCACCAACGTCCACAAAATCTCCACCACCGGTACCTACATTACAATCATCAAGGAATTTAAAGCTCGCAAGTTACTGGTCCTAAAATATTCCTTAGACATTGTAGTACCAGAAAAAATACATATTCGAATTTAGTGCTCGCTCAAGTAATTAAAAACAATTAAGTAATATCGACAAAACACGCACGGAGCAATAAAATACCTCGTCAGGTCGTCACAGAATTTGGTGCTCGAAAGTTATTGGTCCTAAAATATTTCTTAGACATTTTAGTACAAAAAAAAATACATATTCGAATTTAGTGCAGGCACAAAGTAATTAAAAATGGCTAAAAAGCGAGCACGACGCATTAAAATGGCTTCTCAGGTCGTCACAGAACATGGTCCCGAGCAGAAATTTGTTAGGGCATGCGTAATGTACGATAAGGCCCTCATCAGGAAGTAGTAAGGTATGCCGTACTCTGGAATTCATCATTTGGGCCTGATCAGGAAGTGGAAAGGTATTCCCTAGTATTTCCCTCGGAAATTATACTAAAATGTCGTATAAGGTCCTGATCAGGTATGAATAAAGCATACTTAACTATGGCATGCCAGATCAGTACCTTTATAGGACCTTTTTATTTCATCCTCAAAATTAATTTTAAAAATCAGTCAAACATGCTTGATACGGCGTCAGTCAAGACCTTTTCCAGTCATCCTTAAAAAAATTTTACAATCTAAATATATATGTATATATATACCCCCGTGTGGAAATTTCCCTATCTTTTCTTTGTTATATTCCTATGAAATTTCCTTAAAAAAAGGAACACAAAGAGATTCTATTCTGTTTTCTTAATATATACATACACTGTCATATAAACACATAAACTATCTGTTTTTAATATTTCCATTGAACAGATATATCACAATTATACAGACGTTGACATATACAGATTCGTGGATCATCGAAGCACAGCAGTTCCCGTACGATTATCAAGGTTAAGCATGCGAGGTCGTGGTACAATTTCGGATGGGTGACCGTTGGGAAGAAATTATTTTCAATAAACAAAACATACTACTACCGTTTGGGAAGCATCATGAAAAAAAATTAATTCTCGAATTTAGAGGAAATTTTTTTTTCACGATTTTATTCTAAAATCTCAAAAAGTAAATGAAATCCGGTTCTGAACATGCAATGCGTTACACATCTTGGTTAGGTTACCAAATCAGGTAACCTTACCAGGGCCAGATTATGTATTAATCCGCACCATGTTTGAAAACGTAAGGTGCAACAAAGGGCAATCATAGGCCCTCATATGGATAATATCTGGGCCTGATAAGAAAATCCTAATAAGGCAATCTTAATTCTCGACGTTACATTTATGGTCAGGACCTTATTAGGGCACCTGACGTGCGCCTAATCAGGCATTATGGCAGGATTATTAGGCCCATATCAGAGCCTGACCAAAATTTCTGCTCGGGGTGCTCGCAAGTTATTGGTCCTAAAATATTCCTTAGACATTGTAGTACCAGAAAAAATACATATTCGAATTTAGTGCTCGTTCTAAATAAATAAAAACAATTAATTATTATCGAAGAAGCGCTCGCGACGCAATAAAATGCCTCGTCAGATCTTCACAGAATTTGATGCTCGCAAGTTATTGGTCCTAAAATATTTCTTAGACATTGTAGTATCAGAAAAAATAAATATCCGAATTTATTGCTCGCTCTAAATAATTAAAAACAATTAATTATTAGCAGAAAGTCGTGCTCGGCGAAGTAAAATGCCTTCTCAGATCGTCACAGAATTTGATGCTCCCAAGTTAATTGTCCTAAAATATTCTTTAAATATTGTATAACCAGACAAAATATATATTCGAATTTAGTGCTCGCTCTAATTGTAAGTAATTAAAAGCAATTAATTAATAGCGGAAAAGAGCGTGCGGCGAACTAAAATGCCTTGTCAGGTCGTCATAGAATTTGGTGCTAGGAAATTATTGGTCCTAAAATATTCCTTTGACATTGTAGTCAGAAAAAATATATATCTGAATTTAGTGCTCGCTCTAAGTAATTAAAAACATCTATTTTTACAAAACGGATATCCTCTATACTTCATTTTTTCTACGATTTACAATAGAATTAAATTCCATATTAATAATATTTCTAATAAGAATAATACTTTAAAAAAATTTTTTACAGTTCCTTATGTTGACACTGTGTTTGAAAAATTCAAACCTATCGCCAATATGTTTCAGTGCAAGTTAGCATGTACTATTCCGAACACACTAAATAGCAACATTAAAAGAGGCAAAGATAATTTAGAATATAAACACAATCAAAATGTAGTATATAAGATATCCTGTGACAATTGTAATGCTAGTTATGTTGGACAAACTAAGAGACAATTAAAAACTAGATTAAACGAGCATGTTTCAGATATTAACAAAGCATCAAAATCCCCTTCTGTAATAAACTGGTCGACAAAATTTTGCTACAAGAGTAAACCCTGCATATTCTCATAGGAATTTGTCTACAGATTACGAATCTGTAAGTAAAACTTTTCCGTCACGTCTGAATTTTTAGAAAAGTGGGGTTAAAGTGTCCAAAAAACGCGTTTTTAGCATTTTTCACAGCATTATAAAAAAATAACCATACGTGACAAACAGTTAAGATATCTCCTAAATGAAAGCTTAAACCTTCAACTGTAACCCTCAGAAGCAAAAACCCATGTAGCTTTGAAAGTTAATTTAGTTCTTTAGTTGATTTTATACATTTATTTTAAAAATATATTATTTCGATTTTTTATTTTCTCCACGTTTTATTTCTCCATGTTTTTTTTTATTTATTACATTTAAACGTATAGTTTTTACAACAAAAATGCGTACATATTTTCCTAACATTGAAATACAGTATCTTTTACATTAAATAAATTAACAGTTGAATAAGTCACAGAAGTAAATGACACTTCCACATTTTTTTTTCAATTAAATTGCATCACTTGAACTTACTTTCATGTTAAAATGAGAATTTTTTTGTAACTGCAGTGATTCTATGACTTTCGTGAATACCTTGCATCACAAAGGTCACGCTTCAGTGTCCAACAGTAGTCAGCAAGCATACTCGGACTAGATTTCCCTCTGTACCTTTTTTCTATATTTGCAATATCCTGGTGAAATCTTTCGCCATGTTCGTCACTGACTGCGCCCAGATTTTGTGGAAAAAAATCCAAATGTGAATGTAAAAAATGTATTTTGAGTGACATGTTACAACCCAATGATTTGTAGGCTTTTAAAAGTTCAGAAATCAGCTCTTCGTAGTTTTCTGCCTTATGATTGCCAAGAAAATGATTGACAACGTTTTTGAAACATTTCCAGGCATTTTTTTCAAGAGTATTTAATTGGCTGTCAAAAACCTCGTCTTTTATTAATTCTCTTATTTGAGGACCTACAAAAATTCCTTCTTTTATTTTTGCCTCACTCAGTTTAGGGAATTTTTGTTTTAGATATGCAAATCCTTCGCCGTCTTTGTCCATCGCTTTTACTAAGTTCTTGATTAGTCCGAGTTTTATATGCAAAGGCGGTAAGTAGATATCATGAGGGTTTACCAAAGGCTTATAGAGCACATTCTTTTCTCCAGGTGTAAAAGAATCACGTTTTGGCCAGTCTTTCTTTGTATAATGATTTTTCTTATCTCGGCTGTTCCATTCACAAAGGAAGCAAGAAAATTTCGTAAATCCCAGTTGCATTCCAAATAATAGAGCGACAACTTTCAAGTCACCACAAATTTTCCATGAATACTTGGGGTACTCAATCTTTTCTAATAGAATTTTCATACTCTCATGAGTCTCTTTCATTTCAGTTGCGTAAGCAATTGGCACAGAAGAAAATTCATTTCCATTATGTAAAAGCACAGCTTTTAAACTGACCTTAGACGAATCAATGAATAAACGCCAATCCATTGGATTATACGGATAGTTTAGTTTGCTCATAACAGAACTGATATCAGTACAAAATATTAAATAATATATAACAAGGCTCAATAAATTTAAAAATCAATCAATATAAAATAGGGCTACGAGCCAAATATTAGTTAAATTACAAAGGTCTTAGCAATAAACAGTCATTAGTTAAAAATAAATATAAAATTTAATAAAATTCAAAAACAAACGTTTCAACCTTCATTAGGTCATTTTCAATGTTAAAAAACGCAAAATCGTTAACGATGTACAAACTATTATATTATAAAATTAAAAACGCAAAATAAATATGTATATAAATATAAAAATTGTTTAATATAAAAGTTCGATCTCACTCGC
>NW_017280438.1:126625-135333 GCF_001594065.2 Cyphomyrmex costatus | reverse complement strand
ATTGATAATTGACTCTTACATTATATTCATTTTTACTGATACTGTATTTTACGATTTGATTTAGAAATGTGGAGTAGTCCATGAATTATATTATTGGACGATTGCTTTGCTTGTTGGACTCTCGCTGGTGTACACGATATTATTATGAACTTAATGATGCGAGTGAGATCGAACTTTTATATTAAACAATTTTTATATTTATATACATATTTATTTTGCGTTTTTAATTTTATAATATAATAGTTTGTACATCGTTAACGATTTTGCGTTTTTTAACATTGAAAATGACCTAATGAAGGTTGAAACGTTTGTTTTCGAATTTTATTAAATTTTATATTTATTTTTAACTAATGACTGTTTATTGCTAAGACCTTTGTAATTTAACTAATATTTGGCTCGTAGCCCTATTTTATATTGATTGATTTTTTAAATATTAAATCCTTTTCTTGTAAAAAGTAAGGTTTTAATTCTTCATGCCTTTTTCTGTATGAACAAATCCTTGTACTTTTGTCAAGCAAGTTCCAATTTTTCAAACGGGATGTCAATAATTCGGCCTGCATTTTAGATAGATTTAAATCACGCACTAAATCATTTACATCTTTTTGTGTCAGCAAATGTGGTCCAGTAGATATATCGTTTGCATAGAAATCAAAATCCGTATCCAAATAGTCATCGTCTCTGTTATTTTCGTTAACGTCTTCATCAATATCCATCTCCTCACGTGACGGAAAAGTTTCACTTACAGATTCGTAATCTGCAGACAAATTCCTGTGAGAATATGCAGGGTTTACTCTTGTAGTAAAAAAAAAGATAAATTTTGTCGACCAGTGATTAAATTTACCGAAAATAGATTAAAATTAAATCATAATTTTAAATGGGATAACGTTGAAATCTTAGATATCGAATCTTCTTATAAAAAAAGATTAATATCTGAGATGGTACGTATTAAAAAACAGACACACGGTATAAACAGACAAAATGATGCAGAGTCATTGCCCGAAATGTACACCAATATGATACTTTCCTTGTTATTTTTATTAGTTTTATCCTTTGACTTTCTATTCCAACGACATTATCCTATTTACTTTTGCAATCATACGTATTCAATTTTGACAGCTGCGAAGTATCTTATTTTATCACTCCAAATATATTTTATTGTAAACTGACGCAGAGGATATTTACACATCGACAGATCACAAAAAAATTTTATTTTATTTCTGACAAGGTATAAATGACTTTTATATTGTATTAGATTTTAATTTTATTGACAGGGTTAATAAGACATTTAGTATTTGAATTTTTAAACAATGTTAATTTTTATCAAGATCAAAGATAAAACACATACTAATATGAATGTTCAAATTTAACGCACGGTGTAACGTTCGCCGAAAAACATATACAGACGGCGAACGTCACTAACAGGCAACGCGAAGTGGTTGTCATAACAACCATCTAGCATCCTGCTCCAAGAAGTGATCAAGCGCTTATCGCATGATCAACAGCTGTAACGATACTTCAAGCGCGCGCGCGCATCAAATTAATATAATTGAGCGAACTGAATATAAAATAAATAGAACAATAAATTAGCAAGTGATACACTTTGAATGAACATAAAACTATATACTTGTGCAAAATCAAGGCACAAATACTAATTATATAAGGATCAAAGATTGTTTATTCAAAACCTGTAATCACTTAAGTATAAAATCAATATCAGTTTGATAAATAATATAGTAACAACTAATACTAGTCATTTCGCTTAAGTATCTTAATTAAAAGCCTCTTAAATAAATAATGAGGTAACGCGACGAGGCATAGCGAGCCGAAACAAAGAGCCGATACATACGGCATAACTACGTGCATAAAAACGAGAGCAACTGTTCGGGCGAATTACCGCTTAAATCAATAGTCAATAAGATGCAGAAATTGCACCGCAGTGTTGTGCCTTGCGGGGGCTGTGCCCATCAATGTGTAGCCTCCCGAATTTAACTGCTAACTATTGAAAATTAATAGAAATTAACAAATAGAAAAATACAGAATAATACCGGTAAATAAGCTACACATTGGGGGGTCAATTCCCCTCACCGCTCAGCATCACCATTCGACATAAACAGAAGTTCCGGGAATTTTCCAGACGATTCTGGAAACAGAAATTCGTGACGCAGTTTCCGGAAAGGACAATCCCCCTTGTCCTCGCGGGGATCACCCCTTGATTTGTATATAAACCGTGTCCGCTAAGAGCGCAGCGCACTTCGTTTCTTAGTATTCCAATTTGCACTTCGCTTCACGAGTAAGCATTTCGGTTTTCGCAATCAGTTGTCGCACCTCTTTTTCGAACAATATTCTTTATTAGCTCAGCGGTAACTTCGAACAATATCGGCGCCCGTAATACATATACATATATCTACATTTTGTTCGCATTATTAACAATCAATTTTTTTTTTGTGTAAGTAAACGGTGAAATAAACCTCTTTTTGGTTCAACTTTTCTTCTACTCAATTTAATTACTTTTCTAGTGTCGTAATGTTTCGGCAAATGAAGTGCCTAAGTGTTTCGTGATCGTCTGTGGTGTCCATAATTGTTAAAGTGATCTGGATTCTCTGAGAGTGGTAAATTATAATAAAAACGCGTTGTTTCGGGGGCCTCTCTGGGAACGGCCGCTGCGAGTTTTAAGACAAACTCCAGCCGCCTATGGAGCGAGGCTCTAGCGGCTTTCGGGAAACACAAAGCCGCCCCTCGTTTCTCCTGAAGACGCCACCGCGTTAGCTCGATTGTCACTCGAATCTCGGCTTGGAGTTCGAGGTGCTCGGAGGCCTTCCCGGAAAGGGCCGCCGCGAGTTTCAAGACAAACTCCGGCCGCCTATGGAGCGGGGCTGCAGCGGCTTTCGGTAAACACAAAGCCGCACCCCGTTTCTTCCGGTTACGCTTTCTTTCGGTGTTAGCCATTTAGTTTTTAAAATAACGGCAGCGACCGCTGGTCCACTCGCGAATCCGGGTTACCCAATACCTACGATAATGGTTGCAGGAGAGGATAAATGCCCCGTAGAAGGGATTCTGCACGTCGGATGGCGTACCGACGCCTAGTGCGGGAGTACAACACATCCGCCGACTTTGACCCGCGCGCTGTACTCGATCCCGACTGGATCCACCGGGAGGTCCCGGTCTATCACCCGGTGCCCGGGAATCTAGGGGCGTACGAGCCGGGAGCGCGTTGGGTGCAAGGCAAGCCCTACGTGAGGAAGGCGGATGTTCTTCGCCGCGGACAATCCGAAGTCGCGGAACCGACGTCTAAGTCGGTTGAACCTATAAAAGGAAAACCGACTATAACAAGCAACAAGCCTTTTAACCGGCTGATGCGCCTGGCGGTGTTTTGCCCTCCACCAGACCCGTTATCATGTGGGTCAAATAGTCATAGCAAAACGGGCCCCTCGCTCGACGTCCGACCCTCCAATAAAAAACCAGGACGTCACACACGGAATCCATGTTTTTCAACAATATGAAGATTGTATAAAAATAATGTTAATTTAATTTTAAGTAAAATTTTTGTATCATTGAAAATGACCCGATTGGAGTCGAAACATCTGAACTTGTATTAATATATGAGTTAAAATAATTCGTTAAATTAATTTGGCTCTAGGCCCTATTTATATTTTTATATTGTTTTATACATATTGAGCCTTCTTATTATTTTTTATATTTTTTAATTAAAAACAATTAATTAATAGCGGAAAAGCGCGCGACGAACTAAAATGTTTTGTCAGGTCGTAACAGAATTTGTTGCTCGCAAGTTATTGGACCCGAAATATTTCTTAGACATTGTAGTACCAGAAAAAATATATATTTTTTACATTAGACAAAGAGTTTACGCGGAAGCGATGTTTTGAGTATGTCGCTGTTGAGGCGCAACATACACTATATGGCCGCCTGTATTCTTTGCCGCGTAGTGGCCTCTTTGCCGTGCCGCCGCGGCCGCCTCTTTACTGCGCCGAGTTGGCTAGGCGGTTTTGATACGAATAGAGAACTTATAATAAGAGAATGTTAGATTGTGACAGTTACACAAGCCGCAGCTTTTTTCTTCCTGTCATTGTCTAATCATTTCGGCATTTCAGTGCGCTGCGCGCGCTTTTCCGCTATTAATTAATTGATTTTAATTACTTAGAGCGAGCACCAGATCCAGAAATGTATTTTTTCTGATCCTACAATATATAAGGAATATTTTAGGACCTATAACTTGCGTGCACCAAATTCTGTAACGACCTGACGAGGCATTTTAGTAGGCGGCGTGCGCTTTTTCGATAATAATTAATTGTTTTTAATTACTTAGGACGAGCATTAAATTCGAATATGTATTTTTTCTGGTACTACAATGTTTAAGGAATATTTTAGGACCAATAACTTACGAGCACCAAGTTCTGTGACGACCTGAGAAGGCATTTTAGTGCGCCGTGCACACTTTTTAGCTATTAATTAAATGTTTTTAATTACTTAGAGCTAGCACTAAATTCGGATATGTACTTTTTTTTGTATTACAATGTCTGTGTATGGAGTGTTTATATACGTTTGTGCATTTTGAATAACGTTTTTTTTAGTATATTTCAATATATTTATGTATATTTTTTGTTTACTTTAGAGCACTAAATGAGCACTAAAATCCCTATGTGGTTATTTTTTATTTCCTTTAATTTTTTATTATAGGGGGTCCTGCTTGCCGTTAAGCTGGCCCCCTCATTTTTTTTTTTTAATTACCGCTAAACGGGTGGAGCACTAAAATTGACAATAGGATACTAATTAGCACCTATAAAGCACTAAATTTTTTACCTATTGCAAACTTGATTTTCGATGGTGGGTGCAGCTTAACAGACGTCACTTTTTTATATTTATCGACTTATTACCATCAATGTACCTACGTAGCACACCAGGCGTGTAAAGCGCTTTTGAAGCGCTGCTCAGGGTATCGATCATGAAACTTTTTCCCTAGCGTGAATTGTGAAAAGTGAAAAATTTTATGTGAACTTGTGAAAAATGAAAATGTCACATAAAATGTGAAATTCAATCGAAAAATTTCGGCAGCCCCATCGAACTGAAAGAAAGATAGCGCTTATCGATGGGATTTTTTGTCTGACTGGCTTGTCGACAACTTGCCTAATACTGAAAGTTTTAGAAATTTATGCATATTTGTGTAAAATGTCGAAGCAAGAAGGAATCGAAACTTTTATTGTTTCATAACGTAACGTTCATTCTAGAAGATTGATGTCATTATATGTTAATAATTATATAATTATATAAAAATTAACATAATTACAAAAATTGTACAATTGAAAATGACATACATTGTTATTAACTGACTGTTAGGTTAAGTTAAAATAAATTAATTAATCCATTATGAATTTATGTTGCTTTATCTATAAATAAAATAGAAAAAATTATTTCTATAAAGTTGATATAAAAATTGCATATTTATTGGTACATAAAATTTCATGTTTGTATAACAATGAAAACGTACTTTATTTCATAAATAAAGCTTTTATTGAGACTGGGTGTGTCATAGCGGATTCAAACTAGACACGTATGTTATTATTGTCTTAACTGTATAATACGCATGCGTAACATTTTTCACTTTTAATTAAGTCGTCCGATGGTGAAAAATTTACGTGTAAGGATATCATTTACTCATGAAAAGAGGACATATAACCATTCACTGAAAACTCACGTGAAAAGTTTCACATTGCAAAAATTTACGATAGAGAAATATATTTATGTCATACATAACTAAATCAACGTTAAGCAATATATCTTTTCAAATTAAACCACGCATTAATTAGTACATTACGAATCGTATACCATGCAGAATATAATTAATCTTTTTCATTTTTCACGTAATCACTTTCACGTGAAATTCGTAAAGTGAAAAGTGAAAAATGAAAAAGTTTCATGATCGATACCCAGATTGCACCTCCCAAAACTGCTGTTAATTGTGCACTTTTATTGCATGCGGATAACTCGGCTAATTTCAAGTCATATTGCAGACACTGTTATACGACATGAAAAGTGCAGTAAATGTGCTATAAAACTGTATTTATTCTGCGCTGATTACATGCTCTTATAATGCGCTTTTTACAGTGGATTTTGAAAGCGCTTTTAAAGCGATAAAAAGCTGCTAAAGTAATGCACCTGCATATGCGCTTTTTAGCGCTTTTTAAGTGCTACTGTACTACGTGGGTAGTTTACTGAAGTAAATATGGTGCGAAAGCGTTACATTTCTAGTAATCATAATTAAGTGACTATGGCTTTTATCTCTTCATATTCTCTAATAATACATTTTTTACATATAAAAGTATATAATTTACATTTTTTGGTACATTTCTATCCTCCCGCTCCATTCCACCCATTAATCTACTTTGCTCTTTCAATATTCTTTACAATACAGCGCCTATGCCCAAAAATACGTTTTATGCATAGATATACAGGGTGTCCGTCCATAAATGTCGGAGCAAATATCTCGCAACTGATGGAAGTTACAACAAAGTTTAATAAAAGAAATTTATGCGACTCCGGGTCAGCTACAAAGTGCATGCCAAAATTTTTTTATACTCGTTGCTTTTTCGAGTTATGTAGATTAACATAGTTTTTAAATAAATACCTATATTTTTTTTGCATATTCGTATAGCAGGGAGCATTTGCAATCAAAATCATACATAGTAAAAAACTATTATTTTATCTTCATTATTTAATAGACGTAAAACAAGGATACATGATAAATAACTTTGATAGCGCGATCCTCGAACGCAGCAAATGGTATTATGCACTTCCGAACGCAAATAAATCGAGAGTTTCGGCTACGGCTACCGACTATACTCGGTAAGCTACGTTCAGAAACATTACGCGAGTGCCTCCGTGTATCGTCTTATCTTTGTTGTTCACCCAATGAGGTGAAAAAGAATTATTTTAAATAACCAATAGTCATTTCACCGATAACGTTTTGATCGTCACCATTTGACCAACATTGATTTTGCCGACTATATTGATTCACCGACATGGTAAAATCACCGACAATGTTTACATTGACACTCGTTTTCACATGAAAATGTTTACAGTCGCTTCACCAAATTTTGTTTTGATTCTGAATAACATCAATAATGCTTACGTATAGAAATATTACTCTACAAGTGTATTTGATGAGAATTAGGTAGTCGCTTCGTTTTCTTTAAGTGATAGGCGTAATGAGTTTGTCGAATCAAAATGTTATGGGACAAACGGCAGAAATTATTTTGTTTAACGTGGAAAATCTAAGATTTGTATTGATAGTTATATATACAAGAAGTATTGAAATAGAGAAGATATGTATTACTGGATACGTGAAATAAGTGGAAAGGAATGGAATAGCTGCGAATGTAAAGGTACCGCAATTACATTACATATAAACTATCAATACATGTTTCGCAAGCATGATTTTTCAAACCATAATAATGCTCCAGAGAAGAATCTCGGATAAGAGTTATAAAATGTTCAAATAATTTTAAAGAATCAGCTGAACATAGCATTGAAAAACCGGGTACCATGTCAGAGATGCAATAATAAATACAGAAAAAAATATTCAGCAATATCTTCCAACTGTTGATGCTTTAAGAAAACAAGTACTATGTATAAAACAAAAATATAAACATAAAGAACCAAGAAACATTGAAGAATCAAACGGTGTCGATCAAAACATTGTCCGTGAAATGATTGTCGGTGATTTGACAAATCCCATTCAATGTTAAACAAGGATAAAATGATATACGGGGGAACTCAGGTGATGTTTCCGAACACAACTGTAGAAATGATAAACATTACGCACTTTAATGCTTTAGTAGAGTTAGTAAGGATCAGTTTAACGATCGGCAGATACAGAGAACTTTCTAGTCATTATGACATTTTGGTTTTTTGCCTGACACCTGTGGCAAACAACTTCAGTCAACAAAAAATTATATAGAAAATCTTATAATATATCGATATTTTGCTTTCTCAATAAATAAACTTTAAAATAATGTGTCCTTGTGTAGGTTCCGCCCCCCCTCCCCCTGCGGGGGGGCATCACTGTTGTTTTTAAAGCAATGAATTATTGTTTGTAAAGCAGTGATTTGTTTGTAAAGAAGTTATTATTTTGCTTCATAAGAAGATCATATGTGTGTAAATAGCTTCGCGCGCTCATATGTATTCTAATACATTGTAGACAGATTTGCAAGGAAAATCGTAAAATATATTTTAAAGCAGTTAATTTTTGTTCTATGTAGTAGAAAAGGAACCTTATTTTTAAAACTTTTATGTTAATAACTTTTTAATGAAGGACGAGTGACGGCTAAAACCTGTCAAGTTCAAGGTCATCGGAGGGTGGTACCCTATTGTCAATATTTACCAGGGAATGGAAAGTTACTTTTTAAAAATAACTAGTTACAGTTACTCGTTACCGAGTAAAAAATGTAACTAGTTACAGTTACAGTTATCGCTTTTTAAAAGTAACTCGTTACAGTTACCGTTACTTGAAAAATAACTTTTCGTTACTTTTCCGTTACTTTTTTAAAATCAATTTAAAAATGTACTTTTGCATTTTTTTTTTTATATGTAATACTGACAAATATATAGTTTTATTAAAAAAAAAAAAAAAATGTAGAATGGCTCAAATAATAAATTAAATAATAGTAAAATGAGAAGGGTTACGAGCCAAAAAT
>NW_017280438.1:111762-126525 GCF_001594065.2 Cyphomyrmex costatus | reverse complement strand
CATGTATCCAATCGAACCGTATTCAATCGTGTGCAAAGTAACGACAAAAGTAACTGTAAATTTCGTTACCGTTACCCAAAAAATGTAACTCGTTACCGTTACAGTTACCAAAAAAAGAAAGTAACGCAGTTACCAGTAAAGTTACCAAAAAAGTAACTTGTAACTGTAACTTCGTTACAAGTAACGAGTTACTTCCATTCCCTGATATTTACAAAATATTCTTGTTTTTAATGTTAACTATTAGTCAGTAAGAGCTATCGCACATACCTTCCGTAACAGGTGTGTCAAGTTAGCACCCCAACTATAAAATTCAGGAGTTCTGATTAGAATTTCCACTTCCTTTTGACGAGACGAAGAGTTCCATATAGTTTATAACAAAAGTTCCAAGACTTAATAACCATTTTTTAATAATTTTTGAAAAATGGAGTGCTAACTTTTTATCGAATTTCGAGGTGGAATAGTTCTGAGCGGCTTAATAGCATCAATTTTTGATTGCTTAGATATAGTGATATGTAAAAAAATTTGAGAATTAAAAAAAAATTAAAAATTTTTTAAATATTTATTTTTAGATACAATAGATCTGATGATGATTCCTGCCACATTTTAACAGTACGAGGAGTTCTCTATGATGTTTATTGAGATATGTCCTTAATGATCATTCTTTAATAACGTTTTAAAAATAGGCTGCTAACTTTTTAACGAAATTTGAGGTCTCATAGTTCTGAGCAGTTTAAAAGCACTATTTTGTGAACAAGAATTCTTAATACATAAAAAACATTTTTGGTGAATAAAAAAAAATTAAAAAAAAAAAATTTTGGAAAAATTTTTTAAGAGTTCCAGTAGTTTTGAGTAGCGTTTCTTATAGTTCTCGATGAGCTCTATCGAAAACTATCAGGTGCAAAAGCGATTGAACAAACGGTTTGCGAGATATAGCGACATATGTCAGAATATCAACAATCTTTGAGCAAGAATTCTTAATACATAACAATCGTGAACAAGAATTCTTAATACATAAAAAACATTTTTGGTGAATAAAAAAAAATTAAAAAAAAAAAATTTTGGAAAAATTTTTTAAGAGTTCCAGTAGTTTTGAGTAGCGTTTCTTATAGTTCTCGATGAGCTCTATCGAAAACTATCAGGTGCAAAAGCGATTGAACAAACGGTTTGCGAGATATAGCGACATATGTCAGAATATCAACAATCTTTGAGTGAGTGTATTTCAGAAACCGTTGGTTCGATCACTTTGAGTCCTCATACTTTTTGACGGGATTAGTCGAGAATTATAAGAAACGATACTCAGAGATACTGGATCACTTAAAAAATTTTTATATGTTGATCTTACAATCAGACCACCCCGTATCCCGCACTCGACAAACTTGACCATGTCAATGTCTGTGAGCAATTAAAATTTTACACCTGTATGCTTCAACATGGCATCCCATGTGAAGCCTGGTAAGGTGTAATAGTATGCGGGGTCAAGCCCGTAACTCCCGACGCAACTGTCGCGGAAATTTTCAAAGACATCAGCCAACAACAATACATCCGTTTTTAAATACAGATCGCTATATTCATCGAGCGTTTGGATGGAGAACCACTGCCATACGTTGACGGCGTGCGCGTAATCGCTCTCGAATACCGTGTCATCTGTCAATGAACTGTAAAACGACTCGCGAGACGGCAAGGATAATTCATTCAATTTTTCACTGCAATCAATATACTCGTACGGAAAGACACCCTTTCGTGTTAAAAGATTGAAATTTTCTTCTGATAAATGAGAAAATTCGCGGCGCAGTACCCGTAACTTATCTTTGCTGAGAAAAGATGATAATTTGTCTAAACTGGAAGCCAGAAATCTGTATGAATCTATAAAACGAAGTTGTATGCAATTTTTTTTATCATCTATAGTATCGTCAACGTGTTTAGTAAAAGAGATATATTTTTCTTTAGTTATCGGTAATAAATCTACCCGTCCTTCGTAAGCGGTTGCAATTTCCTTGATAATAAAATGAGCGTCGTAGCCAGATAAATTATGAAAAACTACGGGTATGCATCGCAAATCCTTATAATTTAGATTACAATTTGAATGCGTGGGACCTCTGTATCGCCCGGTAAGATGGCAGTGATCGCGTACCCGCGTATCGTCTTTCGCGAACGGTTTCTCGCATACATGACAGTGCGTGGCGCTGTTAAATTTTCGCCAGTCATCTTGCGTGAAATCTGCCATAGGAACATTAGCTGAAATTATTGATTGTATACTATGTGCTAAATTTTTTAATTCGTTCGCAAATACGATACACAATTATTATCGCGGTGAAATCGATAGCCTGACAGCGAGTTGTCATAAGAGCAGTGCACGTAATACGCTAAACTGAAGACGTTGTGATGTTGATAAGTGTACGTGGATAATGCTGGATCTTTTTCCATCTTTTCCAGTGCGCACTCCAAGTCTGCATGGACCACGAACGGGACGCGCTCCTTCCTGCAATGATTCTTGAACTCGAGCCACTTGTCGTCTTCGCTCGGCAGCCTTATCGCACAATCGTTAAGTTTTCCACAATCCTCACTGTGAACCTCCAATTTGGCGCTCGAGCTAAAGTAGTGGAGGCATCTGAAAAAGAAATAAAATTATTATTATTACTATTATTACTATTATTAATATTATTATTATATTATTATTATTATTATTATTATTATTATTAATTATACATACCTATCGCAGAAATATTTCTTATGCTCCATTTTGGTGACTTGCGATCTTACTAGACGTGATAAGTTCTTGATCAGCACGAAATGTCCCCCGATGTCATCCTCCACGTACAAGAGGTTCACGTTGTTTGCTCCTCTTTCGCTCAGCGAGTCGTATCGGTACAATTCCATTCTCGATGGCGTAGACGTTGATGGATATGTCATTTAAAGCTTCAAATTTCTTAATTTCATTCAACGTCATCGGGAACTCAATACCTGTGAGATTTAGTATCGTTGAGTAGTGTGGATATGATGATGTTCGAGATGTATGACTTTCAGCGGGATGTAGAGCGGCAACCACCGACCATGCGAAACAAGCATTGTTTTCGAATTGCACGTTGATCACCGCTCTCTTAGACATAATTTCTCGCGGGAGTTTGATGTGACATCCCGCGAACAGAGGATTCAGTTTATTCGCGTTCACTGTTAAATTTAGTATACGCGATAGTGCCCATCCACTATCACGTTCTTGAAACTCTTCGAGCGATGCTAGGATTGGCTCGACGACGCACGACACGTACCACTCGCGCTGATCGGTGCATCGATATATTTCATAGTTCCGGGTGGCGATGCTCTTGTTCGCGCGTTTGTTGCCAGCTACGAATTCACCATTAAATACTGTATTTATCTTTATAGAGTCATATCTCTGCATAATACACTGCACACGCTCGAGCACAATTTCACTCGCGTCTTCGAGGAATCGGCAAGGCTCGATGTGATTAGAGTTTATCACCGCGCCCGTTAGAATACGGTTTTCGAACGCCGCGCCGTTTCGATCTCGCGCCATCGGAGTCCATATTCGGCGCCCACGTGCACGAAACGTCCGCTTACCGATTCCTTCAAACTCTCGAGCCGCGCAATACGTGCGATCACTGATTGTCTATTACCGATCGATAATCGCGGGCGTTTGATCCGACTCTGTTCATCTAGAGATTCTATAAATTCGTCGCATCGCTGTTCCCACGCGACGTACTCTTCTCTGGTACTAAGCTGGTCAGCTTGCTGTATCAAATCTCGCTCCATGTCGCTTGATTGACTAATGACGCTATGCGTCTAAATCTTCACGTTTTATATCAATCGATTTGGTAACGTCGCATCTCTCAACTGTTAAATGTGCAATTTGGCAACGTCGCATTTGTATCAAATTACATTACTGCTCTCATCACCGGACGTGTCTTTTGCATAAAATCTTAAACAGAAATTGCGAACGTTGCATTTTTAAATATCGAGTTACACTGATGATTTCATCACCGTACGTGTTTTTTGCATAAAATGTTAAATAGAACTTGTATATTTGCAAACGTTGCATTTTTTAAATATTAAATTACAATAATGATTTCATCACCGTACGTGTCTTTTTGCAAAAATTGCAGCTGCACATTTGCAAACATTGCATTTTTTTTTCAAATATGTAAATGTTGACGAAAATCTTTTCATCGGTCTGCGCAAAGATGTCTAACCGTCATTGTTCATCGGTTCCACATTACTTCACAATCGTGAACTCTGTTACCGCAACGTGCTAGTGCGCAATTATAAATGGTGCCCAAGACATTCACAAATGCAATTCTCCCTGTTTTATGAATGATTATTGAACTGTAGATAATAAACAAAAATTTTTATGTTTGACTGATTGTTAGATTTTTACATGTCAGGATCTATGGTATAAATATATTACCCTTTTTGCAGCATCATCGCGTGTCGACAACCGCGTGCGACGGCGATATCGCGTTCGGCAAAATAAATAATAATTATTTCTATATGATAAGAAATAAGTTTGCGAGCGATCTTTTATAACACAGGTCAACAAATTTTGACTTTGCGAAATCATCAGAGATGCGGGTATATTTTTCTGACGTATTTTTGTGTGCTGAATCCAAATCCGTTCATAGAATTTTCCCATCACCCTCCATTTTCGAGATATCCGCCATTTTGTATTTTTTTCAAATTCGTTTCTTTCAGAATTTTTTGCACTCCAACGGAACATGATAATTAATCGTACGACCTCTCATTTTACGCATAATTGCTTCCAGAATACGTGTGAATTTTTCCAGATCCAAAAAATTACTGATGCTTAGTGTTATCAGTAAAAAAAACTTCAAAAATTTCACTAAAAATGACGAAAATTCAGCCATTTTTAGAAGAAAACATGCACCTATTTGAAAAAAAAATTTTATTTGAATATTGTAACTGCATGGTCTTATAGTAGGCTAATCACACGATAATTTCCGGGTTTGTGCGTCTATTTAACTTTATTGTATGTGAAGATATGTATTTTTAACCGATAATGTCGAAAAATGGTAAATTTAGTGCATGGGTGCTGGATGCACTGGCACGTAATACCAGAATGATTGACATCAATTTCACATTTTACAAAATTTGTTTACAAAAAACGATATATTCGTTATTCTGCACCTAATTCGAAGTAGTATAAAGTGTTAAAAAGTATATGTATTTTGTCTTCCCCCCCCCCTCTCTCTCTCTCTCTCTCTCTCTCTCTCGCGGGAAAATTCCCTTCATGGGAAGTCAGACTGTGTTGTTGATTACCGCGTTCGCTAGATTACCGCGCGTTAGATTATCGCGTTCGGAGGTCCCCGCGCCTGGCGGCTATTGACACCGCAATTTTTTTCCCCGCACGAATTTTCCCGCGACGTCAGCACCCTGTGACATCATTTTCCTCCCCATCATCCCTCTGCGGCGTCACCCTCCCCCTCCCGTGACGTCATACCTCTCGACGTCATACCCCCTTCTCCTCCCTGTGACGTCATACCCTTCACCTAGTGATTTTATGTTGGTAAACCTAGTTCAAAAATTAAGTGCTTACGGAAAAAGGTTTAAATTTGGGTTCATAAATCAAGTGCTTATAGTAGGAGTAGCCAAGCGGAGATTTTGGGATTTACTCGAGCGCGTCAGAATAACATAAAAGGGGAAAGCTTGCTCCCTAATAAGTACTCCCACCAAATATTAAACCTCTATATAGAGCCGGAGGTCCAGAGGAGCCTGTTAGATTAGTAAAAAAAAATCGATCGTTCGAAAAACTCGAGCGCGTCAGATTAAGGTATGGTGTGTTAATTACATGTTGAAAAGTGTACATTTCAATAATCTGACGATTTCAGCGTGACGTAAGGAAATGGGAGAGTCACAAAGTTGCAAAAAGAAAAACGTGACATGGATTTTCTCGAGCGCGGTTAAATTTTTTTTTATTTTGAAGGAAATTAATCAAGGATCACGGGAATAATATAATCTGACGATTTACACAAGCCGAAGTGGCCAAATCATTAATAAAGTGCGGTGCGCGCAGCGGCTGAGAACTGTGTACCAGATGTAAACAACAAGGACGAAATCGAATCGATCTTTGAATATGAAGATAATGAATTTACCACTGACGATGAAGACTAAGGGACTTCTAGGTTACTTATGTATCGGTTATTTTAACTTGTTCTTAATATATATGGTTTCAACCACAAATATGAGAACGGTGTATATAATTTGTATATACATGCATTTTTCCAGAATTTCCTGCACGGAAAAAACGAAATTGTTGAATCTACCATCTAAATAGTAAGATATACGCCAACAAACGTTTTTTAGTTGGTTTACTATTAACATAGTAAGCTGCACTATCTACTTTGTTGAAGCTACTATTTGGATAGTAAAATCAACTACAAAAGTTCGTTGGAACATTATCTTATTATTTGAATAGTAGATTCAAGCATTTCGTTTTTTCCGTGTGGCTCTGCATTTTTTGTTCAACCATTTTTTCAGCACATTTGTATCTTTCAAAATAAATGCAAAAAAATGTTTTTAAATCAAGTTTTTAGGACGTTTTTTCAAAATAGCGGCGACGATATGGCCGAGCGCCAATTTCTGTTGTCATATTCATAATCAGGAGGTAAAAATACATCGAAAACATGTTCGCGTTTTTTGGATTTCGAACATAAGTACAGTCTGTACAAGATTTATGGAAAAAAAATTTTCAAATCGACAGATTAATGAAATCCCTCCACATAATCGTCAGATTATGGGTCAACACGTCCAGGACATCAAACTAAACCCTCTGTATCTTAATCTGACGTGCTCGAGTATTTCAAGGTCACGATTTTCTTTGCATTTTCAAAAATCGGCTATGACTCTCGGTCGCGTCCAAATCGTCAGTTTTTTTAATAGGAGCTTCTTTAGGGTCCAATTAACATCCCCTATGAAAATCTGACGCGCTCGAGGAAATTTTTTTCCCCCCTTTTTTGACCCCTTCCTACAGCTAACCCCACCACGCAAACCGTCAGATTAATATTTATCCGTTATCAGAAACACATGGGTCGCTTACACTATTAATATCTGACACGCTCGAGTATTTCATTGTCACTGTTTTTTTTTACATTTTTGAAAGCCTGTACACGCTCCCCCCACCACTGAAACGGCATACATCATATAACCTTTTTTTCTTTTTAGCATCTAATCTTCACAATCGAATAGGTCCCCACGACGCTCGAGTAAATCCACATTTAGCCTCTCGGCCTCCCCTACTATTATGGAAAAAGGTTCAAATTTGGCTTAGAACCGCTCTATATACTCTACTTTAGCCCTTCATTTTTAAATAGTTTTTTGTGTATATTGTGTATATTAATATATTAACAATTTGAATTTAAATTATTTAAAACAGAATGATATCCAACCATAATCATTAAAACTTCGATTCACTGCATTTCCTCCCCCTTCTTTCTCCCCGACTCGCCCTACTACTCATCATTTTCACTCTCCTTCATATATGTGCAATATATTCTTAAATCATTCTTTAAACCATTTTTTATATATATTTTTGATACATCTGTACTTTAACATAATATATTATCACGAAAGTAACTGATATTAAAATATCTATATAAATATACAATTTATACTAACTTCGATACATTGCACATCCTCCCTTCTTTTATTTCACTATCTTGTCATATAATATGGATTTTCCCATAAAATATATCATTTAATTAACTAGTCTTTAAAAATTTTATCTCTAAAGATCTAAGAAGTACCATCCTTATACACTTATTCAATTCTAATGACATGTATCTTTTGTATGTATATATAAACATACCTTTTTAAAAAAAAGGTAGAAAAATGCGCTAAGAGTGGGTGCTGCTGGTCAAAAAACCATTTGGGCCAGTTTCACCAACGTCAATTACTTAATCGACTGTGAAACTGACCAATCACATTTGCTGTTTAGTAGAACCATCTTTAAAAACCTACGTGATATTATCCTTATTTACTTAATTCTAATGACATGTATCATTTGTATAAAAGATTTGATATCAATAGTCGACGCCAAGTTAAATTCTAATCTTTAAAAACCTACGTGGTATTATCCTTATTATTTACTTAAATCAATGACATGTATCATTTGTATAAAAGATTTGATATCAATAGTCGACGCCAAGTTATTCTACCTTATTACTTACTTAATTTTAATGACATTTGTCATTTGTATACAAGATTTGATATCAACAGTCAGCGCCAAGTTAAATTCTATCAAATTATAAAGTAAAACACAAGTGGTACCTTTAATCTTTAAGAACCCATATAGTACTATTATTTAAATTCCACTAAATTAAAAAGTAAAACCTAAGTGGAATTATCTTTATCTTCATACAATGAAACCTAAGTATATGGCTTTGTATTCTTATTAAAAGATCTGCCTATTCGAAACCAAGTGATTTAATTCTTCTTTAAAAAAAACTATATCACACTTAATTTAAAAAAAAAATGATAAAATTTATTTAAATAGAAAAATTTTTTATGTAAAAACACTTTGCGCTGCTAGTTCTCGATCTCGATATAATAAAATACAATAATAAATATAAGAAACATTTTCACGAGAATTAAAGTATTTAATGTGTATGTATTTGTGTATATGAGTTATTCCATGCCAAGTGGGCCACTCAAAACTTTTAGATTTTTGATTTGGCTGAAATTTTGATATATTATAGTACCCATCGCAAGAAGCTACCATAATTTTTTTCAAATTTTTTTATTAACATAGTCATGAGATATGAATTATTTTCAAAATTCGCAATTTTCAAAATTCGCAATTTTTAAATGCCTATAACTTTGCGAAAAATAATCCAAACAAAACGTTTTTTTTTTTAATTGAGTTTTTTCTCTAGTTTTCAAAAAAAATATCAAGAAAAGTTTTAAAATTGTTTTTTAATTTTTTTTGTAATTTAATGTAAAAAAATTATTAATTTTTTAAAGTATGACACTTTTAATTTTTTTTTTAAAATTCTCCTAAAAACTTAAATTTATTTGATGATTTTTAAGACTAATTTGATCGTGGGTAAATTTTTCCTTCTATTTTTTTTCGAATTAATTTTTTTTTAATTTTGTATTTTTTACGCAATGGAATAATATGAAATCATGATTTTGTCATGATCTACAATTTTTTTATTTATTCTCAATATAATAAATAACTTTGATATTTTTACAATATTTTTTGAGAAATTGGGAGTTTTTCTTATAATTAAAAAATCAATAAATATTTTTCGACGAGAAGGTATCAAAATTTATTTTCTTAAACGTTTAAATAATTTACATACTCTACATTCCTCAGAATTAGAATACTCTTTTACAGTAATACAACCATTTTTATTAGCTAATTTTTGTACCGACCGTAAATTGTCTACAAACAATGAAGGAATTAAACGCCTATAACGGTCAAAGCTGGATCAAAGTGCTAATAATAAGTACGAGTGAATTCTTATATACCACATATGTAGCCCCCCCCTTTAAATGCGCGCTGATACATCAGACATATAACGCATAAATACTACAGTAGTATTATAATATCACCGAATAATACTTGATTAATTTAAATATAAGGATGATAATTTAAAATTCATAAATACATCGGATCTCAATAATCCTGTGATATTTTAATCTTGTGATATTTTTCGTAATATAAAGAATAAGATTATTGAGATCCGATGTATTTATGAATTTTAAATTATCATCCTTATATTTAAATTAATCAAGTATTATTCGGTGATATTAAATTACTACTGTAGTATTTATGCGTTATATGTCTGATGTATCAGCGCGCATTTAATTTAGTTAGTTTAACTCGCGCGGCCTGAAAAATGCGCTTTAATTACATATTTAAATATTAAGAATATTACGAAGAATATCACTACGTCGACTAGCCAACAGAGGTCTATAGTTACTCATTCCAATTCTCGCAAGTGCCGAATTATGTGAGTGATTGTTTATATAGAACTTCTTTCTAACATCTCCCCAAGGCGTCTAAGGTAGGTTTCCATTACATTGCCTTACTGATGAGTCCAGTAGTGGAAACCGGGACGAAACGCCAACTTGTGATATTTTTCGTAATATAAAGAATAAGATTATTGAGATCCGATGTATTTATGAATTTTAAATTACCATCCTTATATTTAAATTAATCAAGTATTATTCGGTGATATTATAATACTACTGTAGTATTTATGCGTTATATGTCTGATGTATCAGCGCGCATTTAAAGGGGGGGCTACATATGTGGTATATAAGAATTCACTCATACTTATTATTAGCACTTTGATCCAGCTTTGACCGTTATAGGCGTTTAATTCCTTCATTTTTATTAGGTTTGATACAATGTAATTTTTGGTAAATATATAGAAAAGGGAGCCTCCCCCCCCCCGATGATCTTGACCATGACATATGTTGTGAAGGTCATGACCCTGAGTAACCTCCCCCAGGTTTTAGGTGGCGGTCACTGTCCGTTAAAAAGTTATTAACAAAAATAGTTTCAAAATTAACGTATCATTTCTGCCATATATGTATAATAACAAGTACTATTTTACATCTCCTTCTGTTTAGAAACGTTAAACTTTCCAGGCGAAGCAATTGTACTGTTGCTATGATTGTACTGTCGGGGCAGACCTCTGTCGATGGTGTGGGTGGTGAACGAAGGCCACCTCCTTGCATCCGCCCGTGTGTGTGTGAAATATCAAATAATAGACTCATAATCATTATATAACGAATGGAACACAATCGTAGAAGTCGTGTGCCCCTTCGCAGGGGGTTGGGGGAGGTGAGAGTTGCTTCGCCTGGAAAGTTTAACGTTTCTAAACAGAAGGAGATGTAAAATAGTACTTCTTATAATACATATATGGCAGAAATGATAAGTTAATTTTGAAACTTTTTTTGTTAATAACTTTTTAACGGACAGTGACCGCCACCTAAAACCTGGGGGAGGTTACTCAGGGTCATGACCTTGACAACATATGTCAAGGTCAAGATCATCGGAGGGGGGCTCTTCTTTTCTATATACCAAAAATTTTGTATTTACCAAAAATTACAGTGTATCAAACCTAATAAAAAAGGTTGTATTACTGTAAAAGAGTATTCTAATTCTGAGGAATGTAGAGTATGTAAATTATTTAAACGTTTAAGAAAATAAATTTTGATACCTTCTCGACGAAAAATATTTATTGATTTTTTAATTATAAGAAAAACTCCCAATTTCTCAAAAAATATTGTAAAAATATCAAATTTATCTATTATATTGAGAATAAATAAAAAAATTGTAGATCATGACAAAATCATGATTTCATATTATTTCATTGCGTAAAAAATACGAAATTAAAAAAAAATTAATTCGAAAAAAAATAGAAGGAAAAATTTGCCCACGATCAAATTAGTCTTAAAAATCATCAAATAAATTTAAGTTTTTAGGAGAATTTTTAAAAAAAAATTAAAAGTGTCATACTTTAAAAAATTAATAATTTTTTACATTAAATTACAAAAAAAATTAAAAAACAATTTTGAAACTTTTCTTGATATTTTTTTTGAAAACTAGAGAAAAAAATACACAATTTAAGGAGACGATTCTCGGAGACGATTCTCACCTTTATTTTTTCCGTTTTCCTCGATCTATCTATGGCCTTCATGGTCGTGCTCCGGAGACAATTCATTTCGACGAATGACTCATTCGACGCACTCTATCTCTCTCTCTCTCGTCTTCATTGTTTTCCCGTTGCGCGGCGTGATCGGTATTTTTTCTTTTTCGTCGTCTTTTTCGCCGCGACCTCGATCTATCTGTCGTCTCCAAGGTCGCGCCTCCGATGACTCACTCGTCCTCACTCTTTCCCGTTGCGCGGCGTGATATTTTTTTTCTTTTTCGTCGTCTTTTTCGCGACCTCGATCTATCTATCGTCTCCAAGGTCGCGCCTCGGATGACTCACTCGACGCGCTATATCTCTCTCTTCCTCACTCTTTCCCGTTGCGCGGCGTGATCTTTTTTTCTTTTTTTCGTCGTATTTTTTTTTGCGCCGCGACCTCGATCTGTCTGTCGCGCCTCGGATGACTCACTCGACGTGCTCTCTCTCTCTCTCTTCCTCACTCTTTCCCATTGCGCGGCGTGATCTTTTTTTCTTTTTTTCGTCGTATTTTTTTGCGCCGCGACCTCGATCTATCTGTCGCGCCTCGGATGACTCACTCGACGCGCTCTCTCTCTCTTCCTCACGCTTTTCCGTTGCACGGCGTGATCGTTGCGTGTATGCTTTTTTTTCAACAGGTTTCTCCATGTTATTTTATGGGAAAAAAAGTAAATTGTTGCGTTGACTAATATATATATACTGATATACTGTGCTCTTACATTGTTTGATATTAATGTATATATTTATTCGAAGACGCGAGTTAGTTTTTTTCCCCGTGTCACAAGTGCTAAATTGCACAAGTGACAATTGCGCCATAACTGAGAAATAACGAAGATGAGAAATAAGAATAATATAAATTAATAATATAAATGGATCGCGAACGCAACTCGATTGCGCGATCACGCCCTCGACCGATTAGCGGAACGCTGACGAGAAGCGCCGAATATGAAGGTCAGAGACCTCAATAATTCAAATAAATATGCGCGATCACGCCCTCGACCGATTAGCGGAACGCTGACGAGAAGCGCCGAATATGAAGGTCAGAGACCTCAATAATTCAAATAAATATGAGAAGACCGATGCAGAGTGGAGTCAGTAATTTTATCAAAGTGTAGCGCGTCACTCTGCTCGAATACGATCTTAAAGTTATATCGCGACACGCGTAGTGTAAGTGATTTTTGTGAAATAAATACTTGTGAATAAGTGGAAATATAATAAAGTTTATTGTTATTAAAACTTACAAAATAAAAGTGTTCTAATAATTATTGGCTGCTCCCGAATCCTTGGTGGATCCCGTACCCTGTGTCGCAAGTAGCGACACAACAATTTGGTGGCAGCGGTGGGATCCACACAGCTGACTCCAGGACCCGAGAACAGCGACGGCAGCAATCAGCCTGCAAATAAGGTGTACCAAATAAATAGGCGAAGGAGCGACCCAAGGAGGCAACGCAGAAGCCAGCACACCAAAAACAAAAGCGAGCACCCGGTATAGCAGCCGACGACCAGGACGCAGATAGCAGCGTAACCCGAGAGGCGACCTACCGCAAACGTGACTCAGCAGCTTCGAGCAACAAACAACCGACTACAAAGCGACATGCGATTAGCGTTAATGTAAGTCCGAAAAATTATATTATATCGCCAATGTAATCGAACTAATGTTCGAAGGCGAAAATAATAGTGATAGTCCTAACGCACCGACCGCGAGAATACTAAGTGAGCCCGTACCAAGACGGCCACATGTTAGTCAGATAAGTCCCGTGCATATAATCGGAGAAGCTTTATGCGATATACGCGACAACGCGCGCCGTGTCTTGAACACCCAATACTCGAGCGATAGAGCGTCGGATTCGGAACAACCTCCGAACATCGTTATACAGCGTGTATTCCCATTCGAGGAAGTCGACCAAAGCTTATTAGGGAACGATAGGCGCAAGCAACGAGAGCCCTCGTTGTTATATTTTGAAAGCGATTTATTCGTACCCACTCTAGTTAATTCCGCCCCTAGCGTAATGGCAACGCATCCGCCTCAGACGCCGCGTGGAGACGTTAACGCCGGGAATAACCCCCCGATAGCCAACGCGGAAATAGGACGTTTAAGGGGAACTGTCGAACCGCCAATAAGAAATAGACAGGACGAAATTCTGGACCGTTTAATAGTAGTAATTAACGGACTACAAGACAGGATGGACAGAATGGAAATTAATAGTAACGTGCGCGAAAAATTTCGACTCACCGGACCTATCGACAGATCAGAATCGTTAAACGCCACGTACGGAAGAACGCAAAACGACGTAAGAGAATTGATAAACCGGCCGACGGGATATCTACATTTGAAGGACGCTCGTAGACTGATACCCGAAGTCGACGGATCTCAACGTCATAAGACGCAGGAATTTATAAGCGCCAGTACTTACGCAATGGAAAAAATCGACCTCGCGGAACGTTTAACCTTGCTCAAGGAAATACTAAATACAAAATTAAAAGGAAAACTCTTACTGGATTTTCAAACCAGAAGTATACAAGATTTTGAACAATTACGGCGAGAAATAGAGATAAACTATTTGGGAAGACGCAAAACATCGCATCTTCAATTAGAGTTTAACGCTTTAAAACAAAAAACGAGTGAAAGCGCGCACACATACGGACGACGCGTAGATCAATTAGCGATGGAATTATACGAATCATTAATAGAAAAAAGAACTCATACAAACGAACAGAAACGAGCTATCCTAGAGACAATTCAGGATCAAGCGCTATTAAATTTTGAATTAGGATTGCGCGAGGACATCAAAATGATAGTCCGATCTCAAAAATATGCTACTCTGCAAGAAGCAATTAACGCCGCGAGCGCGGAGGAAAAAGTTAAGGGACCTTCCTTAAAAACGCCATTTAATAATCAAAATAAAAGCGGACCGAATCAAAATAAAATTATACAGTGCCACAAATGCGGAAAAGCAGGGCACTACGGTCAAAATTGTCGGACGAGCCGTTATGCAAATAAATTTACCTTGCCTCGTGCTGAAAAGCCAGCAGGAATAAATACCGTCGAGAAATTTTGCACCTATTGTAAAAAGGCGGGACATAATCGAAACGA
>NW_017280438.1:107821-109126 GCF_001594065.2 Cyphomyrmex costatus | reverse complement strand
TATGGATAGCGCCGTTAGAAGAAAATACATGGTTGTATTCAACCAAAGAAGGTCAAGAATGTATCATTTCTTGTAATGATAAAAAAGACGAGAAAATCGAAATAAATGCAACTGGTAAAATTCAATTAACAGGAAATTGTAAATTAACTACGTCAGAAATCATTTTGAGGACGAAAACACAATTAGAGACGCGTTATATTCAAACGAACGTACCAGAGTTCAATTTAACTTTAAATAAAGAACAAGAAACTACATTCGATCTTCCAAAACGTACTCCTTTAAGACATATAATTAAGGATACGGAAGAATTAACGAAATTAAGTTTAGAAACAAGCGAAATACAGGAATATTTAAAAGGCGACAATATTTAATCCAATTATAGATATATAGTATATCCAATCGGATCAGGCGTACTGATAATAGCTCTAGTAAGCGGAATAATAGTAGGTTTTTTATGGCTAATAAAAAATAAGAATAAAAGAAAGAAAATAGAAAGACAGGAGGAAGAAATACAGCGCCGCGTTAACGACGCTATGTTATATTATTGTAAAATAAATTGGAATCCGGGATATAGATATGTACAACGGAAATTCGTAACCTCATTTCCTTTTCCCAAAGGGGGAGGAATGTCACGAGTGCTAAATTGCACAAGTGACAATTGCGCCATAACTGAGAAGTAACGAAGACGAGAAATAAGAATAATATAAATTAATAATATAAATGAATCGCGAACGCAACTCGATTGCGCGATCACGCCCTCGACCGATTACCGGAACGCGCGGCGAAATAAGTTTAATAATAAGTTTAATATTAGTATATTATGCAATAAGTGCGCGAAGATAACTTTACCGCACTAGCGGCGAACGATGCGCACGAGTCGCCGCAGGCGACGAGTGCGCTTGCGTTCGATGTAAGTGCGGTAACGTCGCGCACGAATTGCTTACGATATTTTATGCAATTCAGTGAGCAAGGTGTGCCTTTGTGCACGACTAACTACTTCACGCATACCAACCCCGTAAAATGAACTTCTCGACATTAAAATTAGTGAGCGAAGGCACACTTTGCGCACAGAATTGCATAAAATATTAAAACCGCGAGCGCGACGCGATTACTCGATCACGCCCTCGACCGATTAGCGGAACGCTGACGAGAAGCGCCGAATATGAAGGTCAGAGACCTCAATAATTCAAATAAATATGAGAAGACCGATGCAGAGTGGAGTCAGTAATTTTATCAAAGTGTAGCGCGTCACTCTGCTCGAATACGATCTTAAAGTTATATCGCGACACGCGTAGTGTAAGTGAT
>NW_017280438.1:101797-106968 GCF_001594065.2 Cyphomyrmex costatus | reverse complement strand
CCGTTTTCCTCGTCGTTCGCTACGCGCTTACCGTTAATTTATTCAAGGTCGCTACGCGCGATTGCAATCTACTCATAGTCCTCAGGGTCGCGCGTTGAATAAAATACATTTTTTTTGTCGTGTAATTTAGTCAGATTGAATGTAAAATTGATTTTTTTATTTGTCAATATATTTATTCGAGTATTGTTACTACATAAGAGAATACAATTTAATAATACAAAATAATGTTTATTCTTAAAGCATTTTAATTCGGTCCGAAGATCAGTGCGATTAGTTCGCAATCGATTATGTCGTTGCGATCAAAGTATTCATTTTCGTACATGGTTTTTTGTATGTTCGTAGAATCGTTCAAATTAGCCGCGATATTGAGAAGACGCGAGTACTTTTTATTTATGATGTCAGATACATTGTCGAATGTGGAAATAAGACGATTGATGCAATATTCTAGATTGAATAAATTGACAACTGTACTGTTTGACAAGGTCATTCGTGAAGATGTCGAATCAAGACGCAACATCGGTATACTGTTAATTCGACCGAAATGCAATGTCACATCTCCGATGTATATTGGCGATGGTGCGTGTTTTCCTTTTGTATTTTCGGGTTGCAAAAGCGACAATATGACGCGTTTATGTTCGATGAGCTCGCTCCATACGGTCGGTGAGAGGAACATCTCTTTGCCGTGACTGTCTCCAAGAACGACAGTTATCGCGCAGGGCAATTTGACGTTGATGCCGACGGTTAGATACTTGTATCCGGTAGCAGTTAAAGGATATCTTCGTTCCAATATGCGTACTGTGGTTCTGTGCGAAAGAAAAAAAAAATTAGTTCAGAAAAAACAATAATTAAAAAAAAAATACAAATACCCACGAGTCTTTTGTATCTACTTTTTCGTTATACTGTTTCTGCATATTGTTCGCTTCCTTATACTGGTTTTCCTTTTTTCCATCGTGCTCCGTGATAAAATGCTTTGCTGCCGTATTGGTGAAAACTCTTCTGATCTTCGCGTCATTCGTACGCTCGATGAGGAGACGTCAAGTCGGTAAGCCGGACTCCGTTTGCTGTGTGCGTTCGCTCTCGCACACACTCGTACAGCTCTCACTTACATCTAGCGATATACCCACGTGTAGTTCGCCCCTCTCTTTGCTCCCTACTCTTCGCCCGCAGGTGAACTCGCCGTCTCTTTCTTTGCACTCGTCGGCACCGTCGCTTGCGACTACCTCAAGCCCCACCTCTCTGTCGATCCAGTGCACAATGATGGGCGAGAATGTGGGTAGCCAGCAGCAGTTCTCGCAACTATTAGATGCGATTAATGCGATCAAAAATGATACGAGTGCTATTCGTAACGAGCTTACTTATTTAACGGCTGCTGTACAGCAAAATACGGATACCTGTAAGGCACTCTCAGCTGACATGGCCTACGTTAAGCACGCAATGGCATTCTCAAGACCGACGGCAGAACTAATTATAAATGGCATTCCTGCCCAGTGTACCATAGGGCACCATGATATTTTAACCCGCGTATTATCTCATTTAAAATTGGCCGGTCTCTATAACGACTTCATTAGTGTTAACAAAATAGAATATAAGCGTCCTGCAACCTTGACCCAGTCAAGCCAAACCGAGAACCGGCAATATTTTGCACTAAAGGCTCTATGTAAATCCGTCGAAATACGTAATGCCATAATTGACGCTAAGCGTAAAATAGGGACAATTACTGTTCCCCAACTTTTTCCGGAACTCGCGGATTGTGGCAGTGGCAGTAAAACTGTCTATGTTAATGAATTTTTGCCTTCACCTACTTATGGGCTCTTAAAGAAGACCAAAGAGGTTGCAAAAAACGCCGGTTATAAGCGTGTTTGGGCACGTAATGGCAACATTTTTGTTCGAAAAGATGTCGGTATCAAAGAGCTACTTATTGCTACAGAACTCGATTTGGAAAACATCAAGTGACAATCGTTGCACCCTATATCTTCTTCGTCAAATGTATCGTCAAATGTATCGCCCTTAAGACTTTCCTCGTCCCTATTGAAAATTTCATGTGTAAATGTTAATTCCCTTCGGGCCCATCTGCACGATGTGGAAATCGAGCTTTCCGATGGTACGACTCACATCTTAGCGTTAACCGAAACTTGGCTCACCCCGAGTGTTGAGTCATCCTGCGTATCGATTGCAAATTACAATCTCGTTAGAAACGATCGCGCGCTTCGTGCTGATGGGCAATCGCGCTATACACAAGGTGGAGGTGTAGCGTGTTATCTCCATAAATCGCTTATTTATTCGGTTCTTGAATGCTCTAACAATACCTCGATAAATGATCCTGAATATCTTTTTCTCGAAGTTAAAGCATCTTCGCATAACATCTTGATTATTGTCATATATCGACGTCCAGAGGGCCATCTACTTTCGGAATTTCTAGTTAAATTTAATTCGTATATCTCAATCTATAAAAATATTATAATTACAGGCGACTTAAACTGTAACTTATTAAGTAATACATTTGAATCAAAGTATCTGCAAAATTTTATTTCTGATTATTCACTTTTCTCCGTACCTTTTGGCCCTACGCATTACTCTGGATTATCTTGCTCGCAATTAGATGTCATGATTGCCGATTCTAGTGATAAGGTTAAAAATTATTCTAAATCTTTGTCACCTTTTGCTGCTGGTCATATTCTTATCTCTATTCTTTATCAACTTAATAATCTTGGCCGCACTCCGCAAACTGTTACCTATCGTAATTTTTCTGATTGTGATTATACTTCTCTTACGAAATATCTTACAGCCCAACTTCGTCTAAAATTTCCAAACCCTCCACTGCTAGATCGTAGCAATCGTACATCACATCTTGATCCAATGGAACCTACAAGTAGCCTCACAGTATTGTACGATTGTGTAACGGAAGCTCTTAATATTTATGCACCTTTTGTTACTAAACGAATTGTACATCGTTCGATCCCTTGGCTTACCTCAGATTTGCGAGCTAGAATCAGGGAACGTGATAAATTGTATACGCGAGCTAGGCGAATGCGAAGTTTGGTACTTCTTGAACAATATAGAAAGATGCGTTGCGACATTAAAAATGTATTAAAAACGGAAAAAAATCGTTATCTAGCTAATTTGGTGCTTCAGCAAAATAATCCGAACAAGTTATGGTCTTGCCTTAGAAATCTAGGACTCGCTAATGTATCATCACAGTCGGCCATGCATCATTTCTCTCCATCCATACTCAATCGTCATTTTGCTCAAATCTCATCAGCTCATCCGCCATGTGACCTAATGTCGTTCGATAACATCTTACAGCGGCCATTACCAAGTACTCACCCGTCTTTCACCTTTTCCCCAATCAGCTGTCAAGAAGTCCTTACTACTCTCGACCACATCTGGAATAAGTCACGTGGGTTAAGCCCTGATCATCTTTGTCTGGTACATCTCAAACCACTTTTCCCTACTATATCTCCGTACTTGACTTATATCTTCAATCTATCATTCTCCACTGCTATCTTCCCACTGATTTGGAAATCATCTTATATCATACCTTTGAAGAAAATCGGTAATCCCATAAGTCCATCTGATACTCGTCCAATTTCAAACCCACCTCACCTTTCCAAGGTCATCGACTCACTAGCTACGCGCCAAATCACCTGCTTCTTAGAGAATAATCACTTGCTTCACCCCAAGCAAAGTGGTTTCCGTAGGTTTCATAGCACACAAACAGCCTTGCTATACCTTTTGGACGATATCAGATCGGGTATCGATAGAGGCTACATTACCATCTTAGTCCTGTTCGATTTCTCGAAGGCCTTTGATTCTCTTAGTCATACAGTTATCCTGGCTTGCTTGCGTGACCTGGGCTTTGAGGATTCTGCGCTTAAATGGATGCACTCATTCCTGTCGGGTCGATCACAATCGATCATTGGGATGGATGGACAAGCATCCCAACAGGAGTTTACTACATCTGGAGTACCTCAAGGCACTAGTCTTGGACCGATTCTCTTTATCATTGTCATCAACACACTTTTTTCCAGACTCCATTATTGTCATGATACTACTATTATTTTTGCAGATGACACCCAGTTCTATTTATCCACCCCAATTAGTCGACTTAGTGAAACTGTCAGGTGTATTAACACTGATATTGCTGAACTGGTTAGGTGGTCGCGGGACTATGGGCTTACGCTCAACACTCGTAAAACGCAAGCAATTATCATCGGCTCTTCCCAGAATCTTGCTACCATCAAGAATTTAACTTTGCCGCATATTGTAGTTGGAAATTGTGTAATACCATATTCTAGTGAGGTGAAGGACCTGGGTGTCATAATTGCTTCAGACCTATCGTGGAATAAGCATGTCAGCTCCATCTCATCTAAAACTCACAATGTCCTTTACCGGCTAAAATTCCGCGGATCATTTTTACCACCCTCTATAAAATTATCACTTGTTAACTCATTGGTCATCCCTCACCTTGACTATGCCACGGTCGTCACTGCTGACCTGTCGGGTTATCTTAACACCAAACTACAACGCTTACAGAACATTGCTCTCAGGTTCATCTATCGATTACGGCGTGATGACAGGCTCGCTCCCTCTAGACGAAAGGCAAACTGGTTGTCTGTTTCATCCAGAAGACTGTACTTCCTTGGTAGTCTTGCCCACCAGATTATCACTACCAACCAGCCGTCATATCTGTCATCCAGATTCATTCTGATTGATAGTTCAGTGCGCCGTTCATCACGCATTCAATCCTCCAGTTATATCCTACCAACTCCCCGTACAAACCTTTTCGCTCATTCATTCTGGATTACTGCTATTCAGCTTTGGAATTCATTACCGCCCTACTTGCAAAACATCTCATCTCCAACTTCCTTTCGATCGCACCTTTTCACATTTCTAGCGACGGCAGACCATGAGTAGCGAGTAGATGTTGTATAGTATTGTAAGTTAGGTTGCGAAATTCTATTAATTCTATTAAATGTTTTTAGTTAGTTAATGCGTTCGATTACTCAATGATATTATTGTTATTCGTACTCCTTTTTGAGAGAGATATAGATATAAGTAACAAATTATGTACGCGCACATCCTGACGTCCGTTTGTAACGCAGGATGTCTTGTGATTTGTCCACGGCCCCTAGAGGCCAGGACAATAATAAACTTGTTGTCAGTCAGTCAGT
>NW_017280438.1:91080-100181 GCF_001594065.2 Cyphomyrmex costatus | reverse complement strand
GTATTCGCGTCCGCTAAGTGAAAGTTCCACGTAAGATGCGTTTTTTTTCCATTTTACTGTATTCGTATTATGTTCCTGGTGTGGCATATCCGGAAGTCCACATCGAGGTTTTCGCATTTGATCTAACGTATTATCGTTCAATATTCCGTTATCTTGTATTTGATAGTATTCTTGAAATAATGCGATAGCCTCTTTAATTTTTTCATCCTCGATCGACGTGTGAGTGGTTACATTTGCCTCTTTTAGGTAACCGTACCTCTGCAAATATTCTATCACTTCTGTGTTTACGATATTTTCAGCCGTCGGCGTTGACGCGCATATCGTTACGGAAACGAAAGCCACGAGGTAAGCGAGAGACATCGCGGCGTACGTGCACAGCGGAAGTGTACGGTTCGACAGTCAATCGCATTCTGCCGAGTATGTGGAGGGGAGAGGAGTGGTATGTGTGTGTCGAAAATAAATATAGGAAACGAATCGGTAGGAGTGTCAATAAACGTAGTACAGTTTGTTTCAAATAACGTTTATTATGTGAGGTATACATTAGTACAGTTCGTTTCAAATAACGTTTATTTTGTGAAGCGTACATTTTAAAATACCCAGCCTGTAATATCGTCAAAATCGTTATCTTTATTGTTAGATAATTTTACGAACGACATTTGTCAATGGATTGTACTCTATTACTCTGTCATGAATAATTAGGCAATAGGCCGTGGTGTTCGGTGGAATGTTTGCCCTACATTCGAATTCGATACGAATGTCCACGGTTGCGCTCTTTACAGATTCGTTTTGACGAGAGCAATCGATCACCACGAGTGGAGCGGACGAAATAAATTGCGCGAGTGATAACAAAGCTTCGTTTCTTTCGTAGCCGTAGTACGAGTTCGCAAATTTTGCATACATGTCGTATAGTATTGCGACTTTATTACGTTCGAAATCCACATTCATATCATCGTATGGAAAAAAATCGGAGTTCAAAAAGAGTTTCACGTTGGCGAGAGCGCACGCGTCGAAATGAGTACTATCCTGAGAGAGTACGTTTCGCTTTCCAGTTTGAAGCGAAAGGATCACGTATCGTGGTTTTTCCAAATGCGACGTTGTCTTCACAGCCCACGAATGCTTCGTCGTGCTCTGAAGTAGAGGAAACTCGTACAAATCCCAAGATCGAAATCCCATGCTGAGATATCGTCCGTTTTCCAACGTTCGCAAGAGTGATAATTTGTTTACGTCGTTCAGTATCACGTGCGGCATCTTCCATTGCACTTTTGATAATGTGAGTGTAAATTCCTCGGTGTCGCTAGCGATAACGCAATTGTTGTCATTACGCGCACGTATCAGAACGAGTTCATGTCGGGCGTTTATCACTATACGTTTGTAGTCCTCACAAAATCCAAGAAGTGTGTTGAGCGGTACACAGAAGTTGAACTCTTCAGATGTTGTTATTGATCGATCGAGC
Organism: Cyphomyrmex costatus; assembly: GCF_001594065.2. Taxonomy (NCBI): domain Eukaryota; kingdom Metazoa; phylum Arthropoda; class Insecta; order Hymenoptera; family Formicidae; genus Cyphomyrmex; species Cyphomyrmex costatus. Next base: position 98,728 of record NW_017280438.1, on the reverse strand, counting down.
AATAAGTCTAGAGAAAGTGCAATTTTCCATCCTGCATTCTCTAACGTTTTATTTCTTTCAGCTGTCAACGAAATGTAATTTTTAATAGTGCTTGTAATACCGACGTTTCTGTTTCTGTCAATTTCAACTCCGTCTAATTCGTAACGAATCTCGTCGAACATGAATGCGACGCAGTTATTCGTCAGTTTCGGTGTTTGGTTGGTACTTCCTTCCTTCTGTTTTTTGACGAATTTTCCCTCGATGTAGAGTACACTTTTGCAGGGTAACGTGTAGAGATCCTGATGTTGAATCGGTATTCGTATTTCATCGCTGTATCCGAATGTAGTGTTAGCGTACGGATTGTACGTGTGAGTCTTTATTTTAACGATGCGATCGTCGAAGATCGGAGCACCTCCGATCTTCAGGATGTCATGATTTACTTCTCACGACGAATCCGAGTGACCGTAGAAAGGCGACGTTCCTCGCGTTTAATCGACCTCCTCTTCTTTGTTTTTTCGTTCGATCGTATCGATTTTTGAATGGCTTCCACAATGTCGGTGTTTGCGATACGTTCACTCCGTCGTACGAATCGTTCAGGACGAGCATCTTTCCCCCTCGAACATAGTTTTTTTTCCTAGTGTTTACGTCGTACGTGAAGTCGAATCGATATCTCTTCGCCGCGAAAGTCGATCAACTGTCCGTTTTGATCCACTACACGTATCGTTATATCGGTAATGTTTCGTGCGATGACCGGGAGATAAATGACGTGCGCCGGAGTAACGGATAGTTTATATCCTGGAGGAACGTTCACCGAGAATTCGTGTATCGTGTGTACCGGTCTGTCGTTGTTGTACGCACTCGAGGTAATGTTACACTCAACGCGAATTACATTCACGTTCATAATTTTAACCGGTTCGTCCGATACGTGCCACTTGTTCGGTCGTAACATACGAGACGAAAAACCCAATAATGAACCGATACTGTTCGTTTTGGAAAAATCCACTAAATATTGACACTTGATCTCACTTCTCATGGTGTTTTCGTTCGCGCGAAGAATCAATACAGATTTCGCCCGTTCCATAGTTCTTTCGTCCTCGAATATTAGATCTATCTCGTCGAATTCTTCGAGTTCGTCATTGTTGATAGTACTCGGTAGTGTATTGTGAACTATAGCGGTCCTCAGATACTTTTCGATATCGTTCAATTCGTACGAACCTACGGGAATCGTGATCGTAATGTCGTCGGTGTCGAAGTGGAATTTATTATTCGAGGAGGTGACGTTCGGCATCGTATTGTACGTTTCGAAATTCGTAAGACCCAATTCGTATTCGCTATCGCTCAAGTCCAAAGCGGGGAAGTAATTCGCCGCGAGGACATTGTTTTTTCCCGTTAGTGAGAGAGTCAATGACATGATCATAGCGCGAAAGCCATCGCTGAACTGTTCGGATTGTAGCGCGATCTGTCACACGAGGACTTTTTTCCTCTTCCAATCGATCTCCCAGAGAAACCGTAAACACAACTGACCGCAAATGCTTTGATCGTACGACTGATACGATCGCCTGTTGTATGCAATGTTACCTCCGAGATATCGTTCCACTTCTGTCGGTGGTCTCAGATTACCGAAACCGTCGAAGTAGACAGATTCGTTTCCCCTCTTCGCGTAAGCGACCCAGTGTGTACCGGGAGCTGTCGAATCGTCGAGATTCACGATACCGCTCTCGTTATGACGTGGTTTCGCGGGCATCGCATCGCGCATGAATACACCTCTGAAGAATGGCAATTTTAAAAGATACGCCGAACGACGCAATTGCTCGTTCGTCGTGATACCGGAGATCGATAAGTTAAGATCCTCTACCGTTTTCTTCCATGATGTTTTTTTTTTATCCTCTTCGTTCTCTTCCTCACGCGACCGCCACGTTTGTGTGGCGCAATGTACAGACCGCGACCCTCCATCGCGCGATTGTGACGTTGCAATTCCTCGAGTTGTCGTCGAGCGGCTTTTCGATCGCCCACTGCTTTCGCCACGCTAGCTGCTCCACCGATCAAAGATCCGAGCGCACCCAACACCGGTAAAATTGGCAGAAAACCACCGCGTTTCGCTACAGATAAAATCCTCGTTCTCCTTGACTTTTTTCTTTTTCTCACACCCATGCCCAATTTTGTCTTCGCCTTCATGGCTGCCCACACGCGGCGGTCGCAACGGTTTTCTCAACGAACGTCAAATCGCTTGCTGTAATACGCTGTTTTGCTTTCTCGGCGAGAGCTCGATCAGCACTGTGTCGACTGGCGAGGTCTTTGCTTTGCGAATACGCGATATCGTGTTCGCGACAAGCCTCATCTAATTTATTGATGCCTCGATCGCCGCGAGCTAATCGTTTCGCGAGACGCGTACCTGGTCCGCAAAATTGGTATCCAGGAATGTGTAATTCAAACGAAAGCGCGTTTATCGTCGCGTTCAGTAAACCCGTGCCGTGTGCAGTATCATTCCGACGCGATTGTTTGCATATCAACGCGACATTGGGGACAATTCTTGATAAGAGGCGGTGGACCGTCTATATACGTTTTTTGATTCGGAAGATTATAATGCTCGAAACACACACGACAACGTTTCACCTCAGTATCGGTTTTTATATGATCGGGCAATCGATCCCACAATTCTTCGATATAATTTTCGAAATCGCGCAGAAGGATGACCCTTGGTACGTATTGTAGTTGTTCGGCTGTAAAAGCGAGAATGTCGCGTTTGTCCGTTATCAGAATGAACATTTTTTTTTTTCGTTGAATGATCACTCATCACAATAGATGATAGACTGTGCGAAAGGCTCGTCTGTTCGCGGTATAAATAGCACGTGACTTCCCCCTGTCGCATCTAAGTTCGCGCACGCGCGTCAAAAGAGCGACAAATGCGATTCGTGCGACAATCTCGAACGATAGGAGTATCGAATCTCGATCGGAAGACGCGACTGATGTCGAGTGACATGGTCAGAGAGAATTGCAGACACGGTCCTGCACTACCTAGTTCGATACGTTGCATCATTTGCGGACCTTCCAATTGTGGTAAAACGAATATGTTGCTAAGTCTGATAGAGAGTCCACATGGTTTACGTTTCGAAAACGTTTACGTTTATTCGAAATCCTTGTTTCAAAATACCGATATCTCGAAGAGCTGCTGGAATCGATCGACGATATCGGTTACTATGCTTTTTCTAATAATGGTGACGTTATTCCGCCTAGCGAAGCGCTTCCAAACTCGATTTTCGTATTCGACGACGTAGCCTGCGACAAACAGAATACTATCAGGGAATACTTCGCTATGGGTCGACATGCGAGTGTCGAATGTTTTTATCTCTGTCAAACATACGCGAAAATACCAAAGCATCTTATACGCGACAATGCCAATTTGCTAATTCTATTCAAACAAGATGGCACCAATTTGAAACACATTTACAACGATCACGTGAATACTGATATGTCGTACGAGAAATTTTGCACACTGTGTCATCTATGCTGGCAACGCAAATATGGTTTCGTGGTTATAGACAAGGACAGCGCGTTACAGAATGGCAGGTATAGACGTTGCTTCGACGATTTCGCGATTCTGTAAGTCGTACAGTGTTTATTGTGACAGCGCGACGGTATGGACGAAACGAATAGCATCGCCGAACGCGAAAGAACCGCAAAACTGATCGCGAAAACACGTGCGTCGATTCGTAAGAAACACAGAGCGTTGAAAACGGGCATAATGGAGAGCGAAATTGCCCTGGAGAAAAGATTCAAACCGATCGTAGAACCGTTGAGACAAATTGTCGATATCACTGAACGAGACAAACAGTTTAAAAGTGGAGATGTCGTGAAAGTAAAAACGTCGAAAGGTAAACGTGAGCACAGCGACAACGACAATGATGATAATGATGTTAATGATGATGCAATTGCTAGAAAAAGTAAACAAAATCGATCTCCGTTAAAAGAACAGTCGTCGAACGTTATGTCACAGTCGATAGATTCGCAATTTCATTTCCCCGCGGCACAGGATGAGGACGTTTTCGAAACCTCCAACGATGCTGATCCATCTCTCGAAACGTCTGTTAGAGAAGTTTTAAGGACACCTCAAGGTCGCGATAGATTAAACGGTCAGCTAGGACCATTAGGACACATATACATCAATTTTCGATAGATTCGCAATTTCATTTCCCAGCGGTACAGGATGAGGACGTTTTCGAAACCTCCAACGATGCTGATCCATCTCTCGAAACGTCTGTTAGAGAAGTTTTAAGGACACCTCAAGGTCGCGATAGATTGAACAGTCAGCTAGGACCATTAGGACACATATATATCAATGCACTTCTGAGTGGTGACAAGAGAAATGAAATCGATAACGTGTACGGTGTTTATTTCGATGAGAACGGTACAATGTTGGGTGATAAAAAATTCGATGTGGATACAGACGATACCATAATAATCGATGGAAACAGATATAAGGGTACACGAGGTCTGTACGAGTTAATTTTCAAGAGACTTTCCGACGACGATATCTACACCGAGAACGATAAGCAAACATACAAGAGTATACTGTTGACAACTAATGCTCACAGACGTCGTCATAACGCTGAAATGCCTGTCAAAAGTAACAAGGGACACAAGTACAAGTATATTATCGGTCCACTCGTTTCTGCGCACAGAACTATGAGTTTGGGTGCGGGTGTGCCGACGACTATGAGAGTAACGGACAACAAAGTCGATTACGTTCATTGGGACGATCCGAATGAGTTGGTGGACCGTCTTCAGTTGCTCGATGCCTCCCGTAGTGCTGGCAATAACGCTCACGACAACGAAATTCTATCGATAATCGATGAACTTCGCGAGTCTGGATTTATCATAAATTGAATCGTTTCAATAGTAGTAGTAAACGTAAAAGACAAAACGGATCGGAGATGAGTGTCGAGAAACGGAGACTCGTGGAGGAGCTTCACGCATCCGCGCGGAGAAATTTTCCGCGACGACGAGTCATTGTGCGCGGTCTTGACGATTTATGGCAGGCAGATGTTGTTGAGATGCCCCCTTATGCGCGATCGAATAAAGGTTTTTACTACATTTTGAGTGTTATCGATGTTTTGAGTAAATATGCGTGGGCATTTCCCCTCAAGACCAAGAGCGGAAGCGACGTAACCGCGGCGTTATCCAAAATATTTCGCGAAGACAAACGATATCCGCGGAATCTACAGACGGATCAAGGAAAGGAATTCTAGAACGTCACCGTGCAGACACTTTTGCAGAAACACAACGTAAATCACTATTCTACGTATTCGGTAATGAAAGCGTCGGTAGTGGAACGATTCAACCGTACTCTCAAAAATAATATGTGGAAAGTATTCACGTTGAACGGCACGTACAAATGGATCGTCGAATTGCCGCGTTTATTGTCAGATTACAATCGTAGTAGACATCGAACCATTGGAATGCGTCCGATAGACGTCACACTTCCCGTTGCAAAACGTCTCTTGTCGACGGTGTACAGTCACGTAAAAATTGCTCCTCCAACGAAATTCAGGATAGGCGATCCAGTACGTGTTAGTAAATTCAAAACGATATTTGAAAAAGGATACACACCAAATTGGTCTACTGAGATTTTCCATATCGCCAAAGTAAACGGACGAATCCTGCAACGTATCTACTGAGAAATTATCGAGGAGAGCCGATAGTCGGTGGTTTTTACGAATACGAACTGCAACGAATGTCTAATCCGAACGTCTATCTTGTGGAGAAAGTATTACGTAAACGAGGCAACGAAGTATACGTGAAATGGTTGGGAATGGACAACTCTTATAATTCATGGATAAATAAAGCTGATGTTTTGTAAAAAGTATATTTATTGAACAATAAAATTACATAAGAAGTACATGAATAATTGTTTGTAATGTATCCAATAATAGCACAAAATCGTGTAATATATAAACGCGTGTTAATATAAGGGTATTATAGTGTATCCAAAGCACATAACATTTGTGTGATTTTGAATTAAAGATATAACAATAAACAAAATCATGCAACATACACCGATTGTTAATATAAGGTTACTTTAACACATATTAATATATGGATATTGTAATGCATGTTAATATATAAAGGTATTTTATTGTACGTCCGCGAAATTGGGTATTTTATAATGTCCCCAAGGTAGAGTACCGATTGCATTAGGTAAGACGTATCGTTTGTCATCATACGGACTTAGAGCAATTTTCGTTTCAAAAATCGTAAAAACCTCGTGCAAAGACGATCGTATTCGCGATTGACGTCTCGACTGTTCGTACGCTTCATGCAAACATTTTACATAATCCTCAAACGATATTGTTTTCGTAACAACGCTTTTTCTAATACCCTTTATTTTTTTTACATCGCTCACACCGATAACTCTCAATGCGTACATCTTCGCTCTAAGTCCAATGAATTCAGTCATTACCGCACTGTTGTTTTCATCTTTCATTAAATCTGGTATTTCATTATTAAGACGTGGAATACCATATACATTATCCTCAGGATAATCGCTCGTGTCGAATTTCGTTATATTACACTTGATATCCACGTACGCGTTGACACACTTCAAGAAGTATATCAAACTGTCTGTGTCAGTATACATGAGCGTGCATTTATCGCGATACAACGGCACCATGTGCTCGTAATGGAAATCATACAAACGAATCTTGGATATTTCGAGAATACACATACCAACGTATATCGGTTTGTTCATTGTTACCTCGAGTTTACGCAACTCAACGGCTACTAGATTTTCAGAAAAGATACTTCTACTGCAAAAATTAGGTTTCGCTATCATAGCTTCTAAACCGTATCTTCCGTCCCATAATGTTACAAGTCGAACGTCTTTATAATCGCGCACGTTCTCCATTGTTTTTCCGAATACAGCATTGTTCATCAATTTATACAGATTACGTTCGAAATCGTTATTCGAAATCATTCGAAATCGTGTATTTACCTCTATGTATCCTCGTAGCCATCTCGATTGCGCAAATTGTAATATCCGATGAATTTTCGTGACGACCAAACCGTGTCGAATGCATTGCTGTAAATTACGATAGTGAATGACGTAACGCTCTTTAGCGTTCAGCGTCGCTTGAAGTTTTTCGTCTTTTCCTCCAGGAGGTAATTCCTTTGTAGGACAGAACGGAAGATCGTAATGGGAATCATGCAATACGTGCGGATACGTAAGATCGACCTCTAAAATATAACCGACGTCGGAGTCTACCGGTACTGACATGACGTCGAATCCATCGACGTTGTCAATCCAATGAAACTCACCGTATGGTAATGGTTCCATCATCGCCCAACCGTACAGATTATTTACATCGAAATACATAAGATACGAAATGGGTTTCGAAGGGTCAAATGTTGGTACGTACACATTATTGGCACGCGCATACCTATGCGAACATTGGCTTAAACCACCGCGTATGCCACGCTCTATAAATAACACCATATCGATATCGGTAAGTAATTCAAATCTGACACCGGTGTTCTTCAACATAGCGTCCCAAGTGTAACTCAGCAAAGTAACATAATAAGCTGGATCCAATCCGTAACTCTCCATACATGTGTCTCGAAAAGTTTCAAACACATCCGCCAATAGAAATACATCGGTTTTCAGATACAAATCACT
>NW_017280438.1:77679-90913 GCF_001594065.2 Cyphomyrmex costatus | reverse complement strand
GCGTAAGAAAAGCAAATTCCTGTTCATCCAGATTGAAAAATATCGATCGTGTAATGTTTAATTTACTCTTGTCAAGATAAGACACCAATTTCTCGAGACTGGAACTAAGAAATTTGAAAGAGTCCACAAAAGGTAATTGCATCATGTTTGTAACTTTCCACGATCCGTTTACAGTATCTTTCACGTATTTCGTGAACGATATGTAGTTCTCTTTCGTTATCAGTAACAAATGAACAGTTCCCTCGTATTTGTTAGCTATGTCTTTTATAATAAAATGCGCATCGTAACCAGATAAATTATGAAAAAAAACAGGAATAACACAAGAATCTCGATAATTTATATTGCAATCGGAGTGAGCAGGACCTCTATAACGTCCGGTTATGTGACAATGATCACGTACGCGTAAATGTTCAATCTCGAACGGTTTTTCACAAATATGACAATGAGTCGTGTCTACAAATTCTTGCCATTGCTGAGTCGTAAACTGATTCATACGCAAATTTTTAACGTGGAGAGACTTCACGCGATGCGTCAATTTATACAGTTCGTCGACGAACCATTCTACGCAATTCTATCCGCGAAAAGACGCATACATCGACATGGTTTCGTCAAAATCGCAACGCACGAAGTATCCAATGCTGAAGACTTTATGATGTTGATAGTTGAATCTCGAGATATGGTCATCGTCGATCCCTGTTTTTTCCAAAATACATTCCAAGTCGACATAAATGACAAAGGGAAGTCGCTTCTTTCGGTTATAATTTCGAAAAGACAACCACTTATCGTTTTCAATAGGCAACAAAACGGTACATTTGTTCATCCTTGCGCAATCGACATCATGACTAGACAGTTTATCCCTCGTTTTGAAGTAATGTAAACATCTGTAAGAAAACACACTTTCAATTTCTCCTTTCCAATATAAAGAATAAAAAAATTAATCCTTACATACCTGTCGCAGATGTACTTCTTACTGGCATTACTGCTCAATTGGGAATTGAGAAGTCTCGACAAATCCTTAATCAATACGAAATGTCCGACACCATTGTCATCGTGTTTCTGATCTTGCACGTACAACAGATTCACGTGTATGTTCCGTTTAACTTTTGTAACACGAAGAGGTACGATCATCGTATCGTTAACTGTACTCCCCTTTTTCCTTTTCTTTAAAACTGTCTCTCGTTCGACAAACACGTTTACGGAAATATTGTTCAAATGTTCGAATTTTGTGATCTGCTTTAAGGTTACGGGAAAAGTAATATCTTCAAACCGTAGTACCTCCAAATAATGCGGATATTGTGACGTTCTACTGACATGATTAGATGCAGGGTACAATGCGGCAACTATAGATCAAGCAAAACAGGCGTTATCAAACGACTGTACATTGACAGTCGCTCTCTTCAAAAAGATACGTCGAGGTAAATTCACGAAACATCCACAGTGCATAGGATAGAATTGTTTACGTTCACAATTAAATTCAATATGCGCGATAATGCCCATCCGCTCTCACGTTCCTGAAACTCCTCCAGATCAGTTAAAATTACATCCATGACATACTTGTCGTACCACTTCTTCAAATCAGAAATACCATACAGAACATGGTTTTTTGTGGCAATACTCTTAATGGCTCTCTTATCATCAACGACGAATTCTCCATTGAACACCGTATTCACCTTCAAACACGCGTGTTTCTGAAGATTGGAGCGTATCTGAGGAATAACGATGTCTCTAGTATCGTTGAGAAAATGTCGCGGTTCAATGTAATTCAAATTCACAACTGCACCAGTGAGCAAGCGATTATTGAAAGCCGTTTCGATTTCCATCCATGACAATTCTGTCCTTGACGATCCCGCATGAACAGAACCATCGTGCACAACTGTCCTTGAGGATCCCGCATGACCAGAACCATCGTGCACAACATCTGTCCTTGACAATCCCGCATGACCAGAACCATCTTGCACAACATCTGTCCTTGACGATCCCGCATGACCAGAACCATCTTGCACAAAACGAGATCGTAAAGTATTTCTAACACTCTCCAATCGTGCTATTTTAGCGATCGCAGAATTTATCACACCTGTAGATATCGGCCGGCGTGGAGTACGACAAACCTCTCTTAACAAATCACGATACTCATCACAATTAGTCTCCCATGCTAGGATACGCCTCCAACGTGTCAATTCTTGTCGCACGAAACAACAAATTCTCCATCTCGTTTTCCATTTTTTTTTTTTTTCTAACATTAACATTTAGGCATTCACAAAGTCGCTTCGCGACTATCTAATGGAATTTCAAATTCAATTTTCTCAAGTAGATCACGAACGCGTTTGCTTTTAACGTACTTTCTACGCGCCCAATTCAAAGCATCTGCTTCATAATATGTTCCACGACAGTCCAAAGCTACTAGAGTTTTAATCCACAAGTTCTCTCGCGGACAATGAATTCCAATCTCTCTACGTAAATGATAAGTAGCTACATTCCAATTACTCTTCTCTTTTAGAATGTCTGCAAAATCATTCGACATCAATGGACGCTCCAAACAAAAAAGAGCGTTGTCCACGTCGAATAAGTCGTGACGAGAAGATACGCGAAACGAATACGATTCACTGTCATTATCCTCACTTGACATAACCCGCGAGATTCACCAAAATACTATTCCGAATGAACACTGTGTATGCTCAACGCGCGTTTATATACGTATCGTTCTATCGACGGAAAAATCACGAACAATAACTGGTTTCGATATATACATATATCGATATATCGATATATACATATATGTATATAGCGCGTAACCAGATGCGTCATCACGACAATTATCTCTTTCCTGTTTTTCTTAAAGAAAGCGACATAATTGTCTATTTCCTATTTTTCCTTAAATAAACTGTACTAATTAGCATATTCGCTAACAAATATCTCATCCAACCGCATAATTAGTATTTTTTTCCAATGAAATATTCGCGATGTTATTGCAATAAGTGATTTTCAGTGTTTTTTTTATCGCCAATTATCATTAGGTATAAATACAGTGGGTGTGACGTTAAAAATTCGTAGTAGACAAAGTGTTCTTAAAGATACCACAATACAGTGGGTTTGACGTTTTCGTAGTAGACAAAGTGACCACAATGAGCAATTTAAGAGATCTACTGACAATACGATATACATATCCAGTTGAAGGGGTAAGTCTTTCATATACTAATATAAAACAAATAATAAAACAAATACATGTAAAGGTAGACTATCTTTTATTTTGTTTTCCAGTATGTATTGGTTGACAGCGAAAAAGTGATCGAACTACAACTTGAAGACGAACTACGTGTTCAAGTAATTCCATTGGTATGTTTATACAGATATAAATTCATACATATATAAATTCTATATTACTGCAATTCTTACAGGAAGCATCGATATTGAACGTGCAAATTGACGGTTTCACTAATATTCGTCGTATGCTCTACAAACGAGATTACCGATTTGTGGATCGTTATCATGCTGTATACATGTGGCAGCAGAGCAACATGTATCTTCGACAATTGTACAACGAGGAACCGTACATTACTCCTTACGAGGAGATGTGGAATTGTAAGTACACTTTGTTTTTGAAAACAGAGAGAAGTATATTTACGGACCTTTTTTTTTTCCAGAAATAACACCTACATGTTACATAACTGCTATAAGAATATATACATGTAACATATTATGTATTTTGTTTCATACAATAAAACAATTTTCTTTGTCTATTCATAAAAAAACATGTCTTATTTTGAACCTACCAAATCCACAAAACGATAAAAATATAACATAATATATTAGTTCTTCTCCATCGACCACCACTTATGTAACTTCATTACGTTCTGCAGAGCATAGCGCACATTGAGCAATATTTTATATTTTTTTTTCCAATAAAATATTCTCGATTTAACCGCAATAAGTGATTTTTCCGTGTTTTATTTGACTAATTGCATATATCGCCAGTTACCATTATGTATAAAAATAGTGGATTTTACATTAGGAATCACAGTAATCAAATATTGTCCACTTGATAATAACACTCAAAATCAACCATGAGCAATCTATCAGAATTGCTAAAAATACGTTATTCATACCCGGTTAAAGGGGTAAGTCTTTTATAATAAACACAAATAATATATGTAGGCGTGTTCACATATATATTTTATTTTATTTTGTTTTCCAGTACATCTTAGTCGATAACGAAAAAGTAGTGTTCAAGTAATTCCATTGGTAAGTTTTTTTAATTGCTTATATATAAATTCTATATTTATATATTACTGTAACTCTTACAGGAAACATCGCTATGGAACGTACAAATTGACGGGTTTATCAATATACGTCATATGTATGAGAAACGGTACGATAGATATCTAGACAGAGATTTGGCTGTCTGCATGTGGAGGGAGAGCAACATGTATAACTCCCACAATTGTATAACGAGGAACCGTACATTAATCCTTACGAGATGTGGAATTGTAAGTACACTTTGTTTTTGAAAACAGAGAGAAGTATACTTACGGACCTTTTTTTTCAGAAATAACACCTACATGTTACATTTTTGCTATAAGATTATATACATGTAACAGTATATTATGTATTTTTGTTATCATACTGTTACGTCCAGATGATTCTCACGATTCTTTCTTCCGGAAAGGTCTACAAGTGACGAGATAGCGAGACAATAAATAAATAACCGATAGTCCGGCTGTCGGCTTACCAAAAACTTAAACAAAAGTACTCGCTATCCCGCCATAAAATTTATCTCAAGACAATTTATTTACGAGCGTACGTGCACGAATTGTGGGAACACGAATTATCTCCTCGAAGTCTCAGCTAGGAAAAGTAATAAATATACATTCTACTGTCACCGAAAACAGTAAGGCCATTCACTCTACTATCAGCCAAACTGCGGATGATTCTCACAAGTTGCGCTCGTAAAAATTAAAATCTGTCATACAGCGAGCCTTGCGAGGAAGGGTGCACGTGCATCTACTCGATGCGGCCCCTCACGTACTTTAAACAAGATAAGGCCAATAAACTTAAGATAGCGGTGACATCGGTCAAACTCCTTCCCGCCCACAAGACGCATCTTAACTCCCAACCAATCCTAGGGCTAGAAAATTTAGCCCTTTGTTTTACCGATAAATTCCTCCTCCCATCAGAGCCCGACAAAATCAGGGGGAATCAGTATAAAAACCCCGATTTTTGGGAGCTCGCGGCAGTTCATCGCAGTTTTCCGAGGCGTCAAGGGCAATTGTCCGTGTCGTAAGACCGAGTCGATTGTCTGAGACGCATCTTGGAGCGAGTCAAGTTGTCCGTGTGTCAGTTTGTCGGACGGTCTCTTGGACGTTCCTCAATTTTGTCCGAACGGTGCAGTGACGGGGTGGTTGCGCAGTTCACTACCGGAGCTGTCTATTGGATCGGCTGCTCGCGAGGCCCAGCAAACATCTCGACAGTCAAGTCGATCAACCCACGCTAACTACAACAGTGAGACTGGACCATCGCCATTGACAGTAAGCCTGCACTTATATTATACAAATCGAGTAAATTTACTATCAAACTCGATTTTCATTTATTAGTGGAACATACCACCGCAGACGGGGCAACCCCTCGCTGTTCCACTGGGACTGAGCACCCGACTCGCCGCACTGCCCAGATACCCCCTCTTACTGTCCAAGACCGGGGAACTGAAAATCAGACTCAGCCAGAAATTCCTCCACCCCTCGACGTTTCTTACTCCCCCGTTTCAAGTCCTTTATCCCTCTTAAATGATCTCCTAGATCTTCTTCCTTCTCCTCCTCCTTTCCTCGCAGATTCATTCCAGGAAGATCCTCCACTTCCTTCATATCCTTCTTCTGATGAAGAACCACTAGACCTTACAGTTCCAAGATCCTCCTCTATTCTTCCTGAATCCCCTCCGTGCTTGATCCGAAACCCGAATGACATACAAGGTTACCTTGTCGCTGTAACCCAAACCTGTCCTGACTGTAGAGTCGTGGTCTACATCCCGGGTATCAACCATCCCTTTTCCACTCCGATCGCCACTCTCCTAGCAATACGTCCTTCCTCCTTGGGACCTCCCCCACCAACTCTTCACAATCTCTAACCGATTCACCACACACTTACACGCATATGTACTCTATATATTAATTTAGAAGTTACAATAAATTAAATATGTTAATTATATCATTAATCTATAACCTATATGTAATTATTTTATTTCATATAATAAACAATATTTCGATGTTCTTATTATATTAAAGATTACGATTGTGATTTTGATTTAAAAGCAACCTTCCCCGCATTCCAACCGTCATCCCCGAGATCGCACTCGGTCCATATCCCTGGCTATAAGGATTGAGTTCCTTGGCCTAAATTTAAAGGACCAACGGGCGTACGGTTCGGGATAAGAGTCATAGTGTGCCGTATACAAGTATTATAGTATGGCACACTGACCTAATTCCGTACCCTTTCTAGTGCGTCCGACTGTCTCTCGTAACCCTCCGCAGGGCGAGACGATCGGGAGACACATCTGGTGTCAGTTACGTTCTTCCGAGGCCTCCTCCTTAACCCAGAACTTCCCACGTAATAAAAATCCTGAGGCTTGGACGTAACAATACAATAAAACAGGTTTCTTGTATATTCATTTCGTAAAAACATGTCTTATTTTTGAACCTACCAAATCCCATAAAGCGATAAAAATATATAAGGAAATATAACATAATACATATATTAATTCTTCTCCATCGACCACCACTTATGTAACTTCATTACGTTCTGCAGAGCGCAACATTTTACGTGTTTTCCGCAACGCATGGTACCACTTTCATCTAAATTATCAAGCGGTTCGACAGCATCGATCGATTCGACAATAATCTCGTCGTTGTTTAGAATATCGACGAGCCACTCACGCTTCTCGAATCCCTTCACATAGACGAATACGGACTCGTTGTCTCCAACGACAGCATCAGAAATCAAACGCGTTGCCATCCTATACGGCACCATTTCATCATTCCACATTAATCCATGATGATACGTCATCAGCCATGTGGCGTGCGTCTGATCAGCTTTGGACAACAGTCTCCATGGTATCGGATGTAAAAATATATAATGCGTGAGAATCGTACCCTTCTTCAATACAGTAACCTCTTTCACGACAAAACGTTTATTAACCACAAAACCTTAACAGAAAACGCAATAATGAGTACACAAGAAAAATGAAAAACACAAAAACTAAAAAAAAAATAAATACCTTGCAAATCGACGAATGTTGGCATATTGCGAACGAGACGTTCCATCGCGGGCAATCATCTAACAATAACGCTACGTCAAGTGTGTCTATTTATTAGGTCGCACAGCGGATGTGATCGTGGAGGGAGTCCTCAGATAACAATAATAGTACAACAGATTAAAATAATAAAACTTATGATCCGGACATGTGAGCTCAATCCTCCAACTAAAAATACACACTATTCACTTCCTTCGTTATTCCGGGTACTTTCATCAAATCGTCGGCAACAATATCCAACAGACGATCCACCATGCGCTGTTTACGATCCACGCTTGAGAGTGTTAAAAATTGGGATCGCATCTTCGCGTGTCTCCACCACTGACGTTTTTCAATCCCCTTGATATCGTTCACGTCATAAACGTCCAATCGAATCAATTTGTGTCCAGTTTCCTCCTCCGGGGTTCTCGCGGTATACAAACGACCGTTGTCCATTTTTGTTACGTACTGAGAGAGTCCTTCGATCCTGCTTCGTTTTACAGCTGAGGCGAAAAGTGTTTCAACACCACCGGCACCATCCGACGAGGCCTCTTCATCGACACTTTTCTGCGATGCTTCGGACACCGTCGACACTTGACGTTTGATAGACTCCTTTAATTCACTAATCCATTCGAATAAAGTATCAGCGCTAATAAAAGTTTCCATAAATAAGAAACGCAATGACCTATTCTCAGGCATCGCGAGACACCGATGAAACTCCTTCATGGAATACTTCATATTCGTCAATCCTTTCCTCTTCATAAAGTCGATAAACGTTATTAAAGCAGTTTTCATCGTCTAAACCTCCTTCACGCGAGTCTTATTACAATCATCTTTATGTTGCTTAGACATGTACACGTGTATACATGCTAATGTTGCTTTTAGATTTGTTATTAATAAAATACGTTGAATCCACGTACTGTGAATCAAATCAAGCATAGAACCAATTGCGGGTATATTCACCTCCATCAGATCTTCGTTGTCGTCATTGTCGCTGTTGTCGTCATCAATGAAAGCGTCATTCGTAGATTCGTCTATGACAATCGACAATTCATCGTGATTTCTCTTACTCTGAGACTCCATCGTTCTTCTTTTTTCTTTTTGGCACGTTCGATCGGCAGAATAAATACACTGACGCGCCTACAATATCTCGCACCTTTTTTTATACATCCCCACAATCGAGAGGACATGTCTCTCTCGTAACACCATATGCGACATCTCTCTCTCTCTCTTGTTTAAGGAGTACAACATTACACTTATTTTGTCACATTCAATTATCTCCGAGATTCATGTAACCTTGATAGATACATTAAAATTACACAAATATAATGTATTATAGAATACTATTAAAAAAATTGATTAAATTGTTTAATTCAACGAGCAAATCGCGCGATAACCTTGAGGGCGACCCTGAGACTATAAATAGATCGCACTCGCGCGTCGCAAAAGACGAGGAAAAGAACGATAAAATTGTCTTAGAAAAACGACCTCGAATAAATAAATATAAATTCATACGGAGCGCACTCGCGCTTCGCAAAGACGAGGAAAACCGAGAAAATTGTCTCGGACGAGCGAGCTTGAATAAATTAACGGTAAACAAATAAATGTATTTTAATTCACTGCGCGAGAAAACCTTGACAGTGAAGCGCGACCCTGAGACTATAAATAGATCGCACTCGCGCGTAGCGAACGACGAGGAAAACGGGAAAATTGTCTCAGCAAATATGTAGCACCGCGAACGCAACCTTGAATGATCGCATGTAACAGGATATAATGAAGAGGAAAAAAAAACCGTCGATTCTGAGAAATGACAAATCTAGCCAAAAAAAAGGTTATCTACGAAGCGCGTAGCGCGACCTTGAGTCTATAAATAGATCACTACCAGAATCGGTATTCTAATACGTATAACAGGAAATAATGAAGAGAAGAAAAAACTCGTCGATTACATAAAACAGCGAAATGATGAATCTCACCGGAAAATGTTATTTTTCCGATGTGTGACCTTGAGTCTATAAAAAGATCACACTCGCGCGTAGCGAACGACGAGGAAAAAACCTCAGACGAGAGAACCTTGATTCACCTTGAATAAATTAACGGTAAGCGCGTAGCGAACGACGAGGAAAACGGGGAAAAAAACTAACTCGCGTCTTCGAATAAATATATACATTAATATCAAACAATATAACAGCACAGTATATCAGTATATATATATTAGTCAACGCAACAATTTACTTTTTTTCCCATAGAATAACATGGAGAAACCTGTTAAAAAAAAGCATACACGCAACGACCACGCCGTGCAACGGAAAAGAGTGAAGAAGAGAGAGAGAGAGAGCGCGTCGAGTGAGTCATTTCGTTTTCCGCTTCTGTCTTTTTTCTGACACATGCAATCGAAAAATGACTCATATGAAACTTGTAGAGTATGAAAATACCTACCTTTAGCTGCATATTGCTTCGAAATTAATTGAACATTGCGCACAGTAGAGAGCCCGAAAGTCATACGATGTACCGAAATATTCATTTTAATTTAAGAAATCATTCGTTAAATTGAATTGAAGTAAATGATGTAACAAATTTGAATATTGTATATTGCAAAATACATAAATATTTATTTAAATGATCAAATTTAAATTACAATAATGAAGTTTTTGCAAATATTAAATACGAAATATAAAATTTCTAATATATGTTGTAAAATGTTTGAATATTGTTTAATGTGAAATAGAAAAATATTTATGTAAATGTTCAAATTGTAATTAAATATTGAAGTTTTTACAAATATTAATACGAAATATAAAATTGTTAACATACGTTGTAAAAAGTTTGAATATTGTTTAGTGTGAAAAAGAAAAATATTGATTTAAATGATCAAATTTAAATTACAATAAGATTTAAATCATTTAAATCAATATTTTTCTTTTTCACACTGAACAATATTCAAACTTTTTACAACGTATGTTAACAATTTTATATTTCGTATTAATATTTGTAAAAACTTCAATATTTAATTACAATTTGAACATTTACATAAATATTTTTCTATTTCACATTAAACAATATTCAAACATTTTACAACATATATTAGAAATTTTATATTTCGTATTTAATATTTGCAAAAACTTCATTATTGTAATTTAAATTTGATCATTTAAATAAATATTTATGTATTTTGCAATATACAATATTCAAATTTGTTACATCATTTACTTCAATTCAATTTAACGAATGATTTCTTAAATTAAAATGAATATTTCGGTACATCGTATGACTTTCGGGCTCTCTACTGTGTGCAATGTTCAATTAATTTCGAAGCAATATGCAGCTAAAGGTAGGTATTTTCATACTCTACAAGTTTCATATGAGTCATTTTTCGATTGCATGTGTCAGAAAAAAGACAGAAGCGGAAAACGCGCCGAACTCGGCCCGATACGCGCCTCCGCCGTGGCTGCCATTTCGTGCCGCGGCGGAACGGGGAGCCTGCCTTCTATGGTCAATTTTTGACTAATCGAATCGAGTCACGGCTCATTTTCTTCGTCTTTTCAAGCTCTACAACTTTGTCTGAGGTCAAAAAATTGTATCTCTTCACCGAAACGAGATTATTGCGACAAACCATAAAAATTGCATTTTTCCCCCCCTTCAAACTGCATAAACTCGAAAAATATTGATTTTAGGTGGGGGGTCATCTATAGCAAAATTATAGAGCTTGAAAAAAGCTACAAAACGCGAGGTTACTCGTTTAATTTGGTCCAAAATTCGCGGAGTTATAGCGAAAAAAGCATTTTTTTCCTTCCCCCCTCCCCCCTTAAAAAAGCTCAAGGTCTCATGATACGACAACTTGAAAATAAGCTTTTCTAGATACCCCCTACACAAAGAAAAAAAAAATTTTGCGTTTCCCTTCACTTTCCGAGATAACCCCTTTTTTATGTCTAACTTTACTGTACTAGAAGGCTATAAATAGATCGAGGAAAAAGAAAAAAATAAAGGTGAGAATCGTCTCCGAGGCGAGAACGCGTAACGGTAACAACACAACAATAATTGACGATTAGTTTCGTCGTTTTTTTTTAAAAAGACAAAACTACACATTCACCAACACGTTTTTTTTCCCCTCTTTATTTTCATTTGATTTTTTTTTTTTCCTAGCAACCGTAAAGGTGTAACGACGATACGACGCGCGACCGAAAAACGAAACGACGACGACGACGGTGTCGAGCGCACGATTCGCGCGTGATCGAGCTACGAGAAGGAATAACGACGACGACAAACGGACGACCGTCCGACCGTCGCGCCGCTCGCGAGGATCTCGACGGCGCACGCGCGAGCGCGGGAACAGACATAACCTGTGAAATGCGCGGGAACAGATATAACCTGTGAAATGCGCGCGTGGACATAACCTGTAAAAGCGCGCGCGCGGCGGACATAACCTCGCTTCGCGCTCTCGCCACGCGCTCGCCGCGGCGATGGCGCCCGCGACGTCGTCATGGCGACCGCGCCCGGGCGCCCCCACCACCAGCGAGGCGCGACCTTCGACCACGACTGGAATAGCCAATGGCGTTGCTCCTTTTTTACTTTCACACGCACACACGCAAACTCGCACGCACACAAAACAAAAAGGAGCAACGCCATTGGCTATACCAGCCGTGGTGAGTTCTAAACGGTTTAGAATATACCTAGGTCTACTACTATCTTGTACTATTAAATTAAAGATTTTTGTGAGGATGTTGACTGCAATATCATGTAACGACTTGAGCACATAATTGTTCATCAAATCAGGTCCCGGCGCACTTGTTGATTTTGCAGACATGATATGCGATCTAATATCTGACGACAAGAAAGGAATATCATATGAATTCACACATGGGGACTCCACAACCTCCTAAAATTTCTCTGATACTCACTGTGGGGAAAAATTAGCGATAAATTCACTAATTCTTATGTCTTTATCTATCTTCACCGGGCTATCGCCATTAAAATACGAGCTCTTCTTAAAACGATTTATTGTTTCCCAAAATTCCCTCGGGTTTCTGTTCATGTCCAAACCTTCTATAAATGAGTGGATGTCAGTTTTTTTCCGTTTCTTAATGATTTTTTTAGTTTGGTTTGCGCATTTCCTGTACTCAGCTAAGGTTTCTCGTAAAGGACTAACTTCAAAATTGTTATATCAGGAGACGCGGTAGCGTCTCCGGCCATGTTCAAAACTGTGAGACGCTACAAGTCTCTTATCCCGAGCCATCAAAGTCCATTTTTGGGAGGTGCATAACCATTAAAATATAAAATATAAATATTTTGAATCAAACGTTATATGTCCTGAAAGGCGGCATCACCACGAGTAATTTGGGCCAAAAAAATTTTAAATCGGTCAAGCCATTTTGGAGATATAAGCGGTCAAAAAGTGGTGATTTTAATGAAAAATTAAGAAACGTCTCCTCCTCCTTCTTCTTCTTCTCCTCTATCCGCATTTTTAAACTTTTCAACATCCTCTCTCACCTTTCATTAGCACCTCCACCATCTTCGGTCCACAGTACCTCCTCCACTCGCCCCTCCTCCTCCCCCTACCACCCACATCCAACGCCACTCTCTTTCGACGTATTTCACTATATTTCGTTGATACAACATTTTAACATACTCTCTCACCTTCCACTCACACCTCTATCATCTTCGACCAACCGGACCTCCTCCACTCGCCCCTCCACCTCCCCCCGCAACCCACCCACGCCATCCCTCTCTTTCGCCGTAATTCACACTTTCTCGTTATTACAACCTTTTAACTTCTTCTCTCATCTTTCACTCGCACCTTCACCATCTTCGATCTACCGGACCTCCTGCACCCGCCCTTCCCCCTTCCCCACCCCCACGGCCCCTCTCTTTCGCCGCATTTCAAACTTTTTCGTTATTACAACTTTTTAACATCGTCTCTCACCTTTCACTCGCACCTCCACCATCTTCGACCCACCGGACCTC
>NW_017280438.1:65431-77531 GCF_001594065.2 Cyphomyrmex costatus | reverse complement strand
CATCTTCGGCCCACCGGACCTCCTCCACTCGCCCCTTCCCCTCCCCCTCCTCCCACCCTCACCACCCTTCTTTTGCGCCGTATTTCGTTACAACTTTTTAACATACATATTAAATAAAACTATTATTTTAAATACTACCGACTGCTGGCCGATATGACGTATATTTAAAACTATCGCAGTACTATCACGAGTCAAATTGTAATAATATATTATCACGAAAAGTAACAGATTATTAATTATTAAAGTTGCCAGTACAAAGTGAACATTTATGTATTTATGCGATCTCCACGGGGGGTTGGCGCTTCTCCCTACCCCGTCCTTCGCGTCCAATGTACGTCGGACGGCAAGCGCCAACCCCCCGCGGAGATCGCATAAATACGGAGCACCGATCGATCCGTGAATCAATAATCCCTCGATTACGGTGATAGAAGCAAAGGATCAAGAAATGGCAGTGTACACTAATGAGGAATATTACGATATGCTCATGGCACTCGGTGAGTGTCACGGGCAATATTACGTTGCTGCAAGAAGATACGCCGAGCTGTATCCAGACAGAGCGAGACATCCACATGTCAGCGTTATACTCGAAGCAGCTGAAAGACTGTACGAAACCGGAAACGTCTTGCCAAAGAAGAAAGATACTGGTAGACAGCGTTACGCGAGAAACGTGGAAACAGTTCTTCGTGCCGTTGAGCAAGAACCGGAAACTAGTATTCGAGACATTGCTCGACAGCAGGAATTATCGTACTCCACTGTACAACGAATTTTAAAAGAAGAAAAATTGCACGCCTACCATTACAACAGAGTGCAACATCTACGAGAAGGAGACTATCCTCTGAGGAAGAGATTTTGCGAGGATTTCCTCAGAAGAGCTGACGAAGATCCAGAATTTCCGTCTCGTGTAATATTTAGTGATGAATCGCTGTTTACACGAGAAGGAGTTCTGAACTCGCATAATATGCACGTATGGGACGGGGAGAATCCGAGAGCGACGCGGCTTAGAAATTTCCAAGTTCGATGGAAATTGAATGTCTGGGCTGGGATTATGGGAACAAAAATATTGGGCCCAGTAATCCTCCCAGAAACACTGAATGGCGCATCCATATATGTAATACTACTATATGGCTAGTGCCTATAAGAGGGAGTGAGAGGAAGCGGTCCCAGAACCACGGTGCGGGAATATATATTTCCCTCTCTTTCTAAGAGTACTTTGAGTGTTGTGCGCATGCGTTGGATTGATTGCATCCGCCAATAGGAAAATAGAGTGCGATCAGTGAGATGACGCGAACAGGTTATGCTCGTTATGCTTATTAGATGTGTGCTGTTGTACACAGGCAAAAATGGTCAAGATATGTTATTTATGTGGCAAAAAGCCTAATGCGCCTAATGCGACTGAAAACATTAGTTTGCATAGGTATGAAATAGGTATTAGTTTGCACTGATTATCATGAAATTTCTGTAAGGGATTGCACTGTATTCTTATATACATAACGGCAATCTTGAAAAAGTTTATTTCATAAAATTAGGATTAATTTATTTATTCCGACTAAACTGACTCTGTTAACTGTAACAAGGTTATACCCTGAAGCGGAATCAATCACTTTTTCCTTCTTCCTTACACATATATGTATATTTATCTTTCTATTTATTATTGATGGAGGGGATGATCCGACGCATGCGCACAACGTTCAAAGTACGCTGAGAAAGAGAGAGAAGTATATTCCCGCACCGTGGTTCTGGGACATGGACTTCTCTCTCAACTAGCCATATAGTAGTATTACATATATGAGCGCATCATACTTGTAATTTCTAACAGAAAATCTACCAGATTTTCTGGAAGACGTGCCGCTCTTGAATATCGAAATAAAATAATATTTCAACAAGACGGTGCTGGTCCTCATAACGCCAGAGTTGTTACCAATTTTTTAAATCATCAATTTCCTGGACATTGGATGGGCCGGTATGGTCCGATACGTTGGCCCGCAAGATCCTCGGATCTCAATCCATTAGATTTTTTCTCGTGGGGATACTGCAAGGAGAAAATTTACAGACAACTTCCGGAGGATATTGAAGAATTAAACGACAAGCTTCACTATGCCATTTGGTCCATCGAAAACGAAGTTACGGAGCAAATGCAGACAAACTTATTGAAACGGATGAGAGCTTGCATCACAATGGACGGTGGACACTTCGAACATTTATTATGAAAAAGAAGAGATGCTCGTAAACAATTAATTTGCTCTTTTGAGAGCAATCAATTAATCTGCCCTTTTCAGGGCAACCAAATATTTCATTTCGAGGAATATTTTCTTTTAGGTTACAGATATAAATTTAACTTTAAAGTTAAATAATTCTAAATTATTCAATATTAATAAACATTGCGAACAATAATTATGATTTTTGACACGTTTGATAGTCTGGAATTGGTTACAGCCTGCTACAAGCAGGTATTCTTGGTTTATTTGAAATTATGAATCCTTCGAAATTATTCACGTGTTGAATCAGAGAGTTTGTTCGCGTTGTTTTAACATACTCCTACTCACTTCAACGGGCTCTTTAAAGTAAATAAGTCAGATTCCAACGAGCACATAGAAGTGAGAGCATGCTCCATCACGTTCCAGCATGCTCCAGCGTGTTCCTGCCATAGCTCTTATTTACTTTAAAGAGCCCGTTGGAGTGAGTAGGAGGTACGAGTATGTTAAAGCGATGAATAATTTCGAAACATTCGTATTTCTGGTTGTAGCTTTGACTTATCTTTAGAGACATCGGCCGATAAGTCAGATTTCTATTTTGTCGATTCTTAGTTTTGTCCGTAAAAACATAACCTGTTTGATTGTTGTCATTGTGCTCGCAGTCTTCGCGTCGGATCACGTCGAATTGTGTGTCATAAGTGATTTCGAAATTAATAATTAATCAGTATTAATTAATAATAATAGATCGATAGAATCGTTCGTGAGAGAATCGTTTCGTGTGGTGTCGACGAGTAACGATCAAATGCGTGAGTAAATCAGTGAAAGTGTTACAATTTTTTAAATACTATTTTTGAAAGAGAAAATTAAACTCCTGTTGTCAATACTTGACATTTGTTTGTCACATTGGAACGTGACAAGTTTCTTCGTATTGTTTTTTCATTTATGCGGTAAAAGTTGTGAAAGTGTATTCGTCAAGTTACAACTGTTCGGTGTAGGTGAATGTACATACTGCGTCCGCGTTTCGACACTTTGCTTATTCCGTAGCTTATTACAAGCACGAAGAGAACGAGAGAGAGAGAGAGAGAGAGAGAGAGAGAGGGGGGGGGATAGGCAGTACCTCGGCGGCCTAGTCCTGGCAGGCGGCGGTATGTCCAGCCGGTGTAGCTTCCAGGCGGCGAGCTGGAGCGTCACCTTTCGTACAGGGGTCGACTGTTGTCTCGGCGGAGCGGCCGGCGGCGTCGGGGGAGGCGTCGGCCGTGTCGGCGACCCTGGCGGAGACTGCGGTGAGTTGCCCCGCTGGTGTTGCCGCCTTGATTGGCGCCGGAACAGACCTGGAGACTCCACTGGCCGGATCCTTGGTGCCGTCGCTTATAGTCGGCAGCGGCGCAGGAGCTGCTGACGAAGGCGCTGTATCAGCGAGGCTCCTCTCTGGCGCGCTGGCTGCTGCGGCTGCTGCTGCTGCTGAGGCTGCGGTGGCCGCTGCTGCTGCGGCTGCGATGGCTGCTACCGAGGCTGCGGTGGCCGCTGCTGCTGAGGCTGCGACGGCTGCCGTAGCTGCGGTGGCTGCTGTAGCTGCGATGGCTGCTGCTGCGGGTTATACCGTAGCTGCGATAAAAATTGCGGGGAGGTATCGCCCTGCATGCCGCTGCTCGGTGCCGGTTGATCGGTTCGGCGCCTTATCTATAAGGGCCCTGGACCGATTCTTCGCACGAGATAACGCTATCAGCCCGAGCCCTCTGGTGAGCGTAGTTGCGCGTCGCGCTGTGCTTAAGAGCGGTCGAGTGCTCCGAGCGCTTGTATGGTCGAGTGCTCCGGGTGCTTGGATGGTCGAGTGCTCCGGGCGCTTGGATGGTCGAGTGTTCCCACCGAGCGCTTGACGAGAGGTAGCTGCTCGGTGGGTTTTCGTTAGTGCGACTGATAAGAGTCGCCACATATACAAATATATCAAATTAGAGTAAAACAGCGTTAGATCCGGAAACACTAATGTAATCCCTACTTGCTGAGACTCTCGTACCTATTCCATCATTCAAGAAAATAAGGTCAGATTGATCTAACACCTGCGACAGTCCCCTCACCATTCTCTCTGGTAGATCCCCACAGGCTATGTTGAGCGTTAAAATCGCCACATATTATAATATTAGAAAACTCATCCTTAGATTCGAGAATCTCAAACAGGTCCAGCCATTGTTGTCTATCAAGAGATACATCCGGTGGCCTATAAAGTGAAACGATCAAAACCCTATCAACTAAAATCTCTTTAATCTTAACCGAGACAGCCGTCATCTCAATTCCGTGAAAACATTTGGGAACATATCCAACTTGTAATGGATCCAAGCTATTTCTACATATCACAGCGGTACCATCACCACTTCTTGTACCACACCTATCACTCCTAATAATCTTATAACCTGTAAATCCGATTCGATGATCTGGTTTGAGCCAGGTCTCCTGTAAGCAAACAATATCATATTCTAGAATACTATTGGATAATTCATTAAATTTACCGAGAATTCCTCTACAATTCCATTGAAGAACTTTGTTCATTTAATATTAATTACAATCGAGGAGACCTTAGCATCATCCACATTTCATCAAATGTTAATTTTTATTGTTTTAATATATTCAAACAAAACTCCATTGTTCCAATCAATCCTAGCTTCTTCATATAAGTTAATTATTTTATTGATTATATTTTTAAACTCGGATGTTTGGTTATTGATATCAGTCCATTCATCTCCATTCTCGAGCGCATTCCGGACTCCCGAAGCGTACAGTTCATCCACATGTGAACCACACCGCTATGCGCCCCCCTCCGGTCGAGGTACACCTCGTTCAGGCAGATCGCCAACATGCATTGCCCCCATCGGCGATTGCATCGATTGTACAGATGGTACCAGTGAGTCTGAATTCACTTTCATAGCTGTATGGGGAAGTGACGTAATCATTTTTCCATCTTTGTTATTTCGAATGAATAGTGGTTTTAAAAAATGCTTTTTGTTGGGAGGTTTTTTTAAATTTTTATTAATATTCCTGTTATTGTTATTTAAATGCTCCTCTAAATTAAACCAACTCAAATATGCGTGAGATTTAAAATTTTCTCTAACCTGATTACAATCTGTAATATTTCTACTACGGATCATACTTTTCGCGTTATATATGTTTACATTACAATAAGCTCTAACCGTATTTATAATATTATGATATTTAAATACCGGGCAGCTCGTATTAAAGTGATCATGGCAACCCTTACAATTATTACATACAATAGCCTCACTGTTACATGTTTCCGTATTGTGGTTTCCTCCGCACATCAAGCATACAGTCGTTTCCTTATTTTTACAAAATCTTTCCGAGTGGCCCCATCTCAAACACTTATGGCATTTCCTAACTCTATTAATAAATGGATAAACACGACATTTAGTATTCCAAATATAAATGTATTCTGAGAGACGTTCAGACAAAAAGTCGATCTTAATTGAAGATGAGTCTTTTAATTCAAGATTATTAAATCTGTCTTTAAATTTAAGTCTTTCTATGTGATTTATTTGCAATGGATTATTGGGCCAAGTAATACCCTCCTTAATCTCATCTACATTCAGATCGACCAATACACCCCTTACAATACCCTTCGGCATCCGAATCACATTAGCTTCCACTATCAATATCTATCAGGATATCGATTATGTAAAGTTTCTCCTAGGAACGAATACACAAAAAGTGAACAAATTCACGTGAATGTAATGAATAAGCGATTAAGTAACTTTTGGCTGTTATAAAATGTGAAATTGTTCACGGGAAAATTTTCGGCAAGTAACGAGGTGCCTAAAATGTGAAATTCTGGTTATTTCTTAGAAAAATTGATATAAACTAGCTTCGAAATGGATATTATGTGGTTTCTCGCTGTAAATGCTGCGAACGAAGAGGAAGAGCATGCAGTTGACAGACGAAAGCTTCGTATATTAAGAAAGCATTTACGTGACATTAGTGATCCTTTTGATCTGCCTGAAAAGCAGTTCCGTCATTTATATAGGTTAAGTTATTTAATTATTATTTGTTTTATGTTTAAAAAAATTAAAACGTATGTACACACAATTATGTAGATTATCAAGAGAAGCAACACGAGTTCTCTGTGAAAATTTGACAGAATGGATTCAACCTGGAGTGCGATCAACTGCAATTCCTGTGGAATTAAAAGTGAATATTTATTCTTATTTATACATTTCATTACAATAGTTTATTTGCAAGTATACAAAGTTTTAAAGTTAATAAAATTATTAAATAAATTTTAGGTTATGTGTTGTAGCCCGCGATTGCTACCACAATTAAGTCTCGCATTTCAGCTTAGCAACGAGCTGGCGGAAATGCAAGATTATTACTGCAAAGCAACCTTTGCATTTCGGCATAGCAACGACTTGCGGAAATGCAAGGCTGCAAATTCCATAACGCGTGCGGACAACGATCACTGATCGAACGCAAGCAATGACCGCACGCACATCGAACAATTAGTAATAAAAAGCAAATCTTGCATTTCGACAGGACAACGAACTGCCGAAATGCAAGAGGACGAAGTCCGCATTGCACACGGCACGAATGCCGCTAGTTCGATGACTCCGCGACGCCTATATATTCGGCGGTCTAAGGACCGGCGAGAGAGTCTTGTCAAACATCTAAACGTAACGATACGTTACGCGCGTCGCGAGAACCGAGTCATATTACATCCGCGATAACGAGTGTCGCCGACCGGTCTAAGTCACGAGCGAGGACTTTAACCCGAGTATTATTCTTTTAATTAAATCCAACTATTGTAATCAACTACTCGAATTGTAACATAAGCAACCAAAGTGTAATCATTCAATCGGGTAATTATAATAATTAAATAAAGGGTTAAATGTAATCAGTGGTAATAACCACTCGAAATTGTAAGTGTTATAATAAATAAAAGGGGTTATTTTGATAAAAGTGTGGTGCAGTGTGTGTTTGTTCTACGACCTTGACCACTTTCCTCGTTTTCCTCGTGGGTTCCAACCCTTTGAGCGGATCGAATCCCAAAATAATATCTTGTTGCACCGAGAGGTACAACATATGTCTGCATTGAATTTTATGGCATCTGGATCTTATCAAAGACGGGTTGGACAAGATTTTCTGACATGCATGAGCCAGTCAAACATTAGTTTAGCTTTGCATTCTGTGGTAAACGCATTGAACAACCACATGCCGCAGTGGATTAAATTTCCTATCCAAAGATAAGAAATAGAAAAAATAAAAAAGCAGTAAGTTAAAAAATGTAATTATATATAATACACAGTTTCAGAAATGATTGTATTATGTTATTTGTGAACTTTTTAATTCAATAATTTCAACTGTAAATATATTATATGCGTTCTACTTTGGACAGATTATGAGACAGCGTTTTCTCTTCATTTTTATTATATTTTTTATGATACTGATTTTAATAGATTTTGGAACAATACAAGATTTCCTGGCGTCATTGGTACAATAGATGGTACACATATAGCGATATGGCCACCACAGGCAGATAGAGAACATCTGTTCATAAACAGAAAACTGTACCATTCTTTGAATGTTATGTTGGTATGTTTTGTCAATATATCATTTTGTATATCAATAAATAGACATACAGATTAATTTTATATGTTATTTAATACAAATATAAATATATATATTGTATATATATTTATATTTATACTTATCATATGTATCTATTAATGAATGCTGTCATATATTTGAAGGTATATGATTACGATGGCAAATATTGTTTGTGAATGCCATGGTGGACGCACTCATGACGCTAGGGTTTGGAATACGTCCGCACTATCTGTCCATTTGGAAGAACATTTCTTAAATGGCGAAACTGGTGCATGGTTGTTAGGCAAGTATGAATATTATGTTATTTATTTACACCATTTAAAATTACTATCTAAAAAAACAACAATTTCATTTAAATATTTGTTCTTTATTTACCATATATAAAATTCATGTTATATTCGGTCTATTTCATATTATATACAATGCAATAAACTTACAGTTAATTTGTATTATATACAGGGTGTCCCATAATTTACTTGAAAAATTTCATGGACAGGTAGAGTGGACTAAACTAAGAAGAAAAGTCTTGTACTATTCAGCATATCCTATATTGTCAAGTGATATATTTTCAAGTTCTATATTTTCAGGTGATTCAGCATATCCTATATTGCCGTACTTGATGACACTGAAATTAAATCAAGAACCTGGAACACCATCTGCACAATACACACAAGCACACGTGTCGGCTCGAAGTAGAATTGAAAGATGCATAGGAGAATTAAAAGGACGGTGGCGATGTCTGCGAAAAGAACGAGCACTACACTACCAATCAGAGTTTGCAGATAGATATTTATTTTTGGGAAAATTCCGATTAATGACGTTACGATTATTAATAATTGGACAATAAAATGTAGATAAATAGTTTTGTCACTAATATAGATAATTATTCATAGGTCAACGAGTTTTTTTTAGTACTACATATATTTTTATTTCTTACAGCTTTAATAGTGAATGCGGCTTGTGATTGCATAACTACGCTAAACATTTTAATGTACCAAATCCTGACATTTATCTCGATGAAATTGACCTGGAAAGAAATGAACCATACGAGTACAACCAAAATATACAACGTGTCAACGGAAATGTAGTTCGCGAAACCATCATTCGTCGATATTTTATGTATTAAAAAGGAAAATAAATAATCATATACATTTTTGTATAATCCATGTTTTTTATTTATTGAGAACAAAGTTAATATCGCTGTACTACCTTTTTACAACATTATTAAACTTATACTTTGGCTTTTTATTACAATATTTGGTATCACGTTTTCATTTCAACTATGTTATATAATACTATATATCAACTATATAAAATAAAAATTATAACTCACATTTTCATATCAACTATATAAAATAAAAATTATAACTAACAGTTGAAAAGAATTAACAAGAAAATAATATATTTTTTTATATGATTCACAAATTACGAAGAAATGTAATGAAAAAATATTACTGCCTCGTATGTTATTTTACTGTTCCAAATAATTACCTCGCACATTTGCATTTAAGTCTTTTATCTCTTTAAGAATATCTTTTTGAACGGCAATTAATTCCTTCCGTAATTGTAATTCCTCATTTTTTATTGCTAACTTCTGTTGTTGAAGTTTTAACATTTGCATTGAAGTTTCATTTATCGTCAAACTTTTTATTTCCTGTTGTTTTGAATTTCCTTGTTCTTCAGTATGTACTTTCATTATTTTTCTAATTTTTTTAGGTGGATTGTTTTCTTTGTCCTCTATATTTTTTGATATGCCTGCTTCTGCATTACTTTGTAAAGTTACAGGAGAAAAGCAAATATCACTGTTTCTAGGCTTTGTTTGTTTTTCTACATTTAACTTCTTCACTTTCTCAATCGTCAGAGGTACATTGGTTCTCATATTTAGCGTATTTTCTGAATGGATGTCATCATCTATATCACTGAGTACAATGGAAGAGTAGCATGTATTGTTATTATCATATTCCACAATCGGTGGATTCAACATCTGTCGCACTGCAGCTACTTGATAGTGCATCTTTACATGACAAAGTACTACCTTTGTTATGTTCAATTTTTTCAGGTTCTACCTTCTCACGATTAATCTATATTAAAAATAACAAAATATTGTAAACATATTATCAAAAAAGCAAAAAGATTAATAGTAATAAAATACATACAATAACATTTGTATTTGATGCTGTAAAAATTAATCCACCTTCTGGTATATTGGACATTCCAGCTGCTTCTGGTGTTAAGAGGTTCAAAAGTTTTTCTTCCAAGTCAGAAAATGTAACTACTAACTGCAGGACCTCCTCCTGTTCTTGTCATTTCAGCTCTCTTCTTGGCTTCTTTTTTCAATACGTTACTTTTCCAATCGTTCCAGCACTGTTGATATAGTAATACATAAGAAACGTTCGACGGGGCATCTTAATGTTAATTTGTAAGATTATTAAAAAATTTTTTTTTCGCATTGTTAACAGCGTTTGACTCTTAATAGCCTTTAATTTATGTTTTATTTATTTGTATTTATTAATAATATATATATAATGTTATTATATATACAAAAATATTAAAATTGAAATATCGAAATATAGAGATATGTTCGTCGTCGAGGAAGTATAAGTGTCTACGTGTTTGATTTCGAGGAAGTGAGTGTCTAGGTGTTCGCCGTCGAGGAAATGGATGTCTAGGTGTTCGCCGTCAACGAAATAAGTGTCTAGGTGTTCGCCGTCGAGGAAGTAGGTGTCTATGTGTTCGCCTTCGAGGAAGTGAGTGTCTAGGTGTTCATCGTCGAGGAAATGGGTGTATAGGTGTTTGTTTGTTTGTAAGAAACGTTGTCGTCGTCGTCGTCGTCATTGTTGCCAGCTACGAAGTGAGGAAATACATTCTGGAATTTTTGGCGCAAGTGATAAATATAGTCGCGAGACGGGTATCTATAAATCATATCGATGACATAGACGAACACGTAAGTGAGGTTAGAATAAATATCGACCGCTGCGATCTGTACGATCGTTAAAGTCAGATAAAGAGTCTCGGCAATAACAAAGGATTGAGGTTAGGAAATCTATCACATCGATGGCATAGAATAGACGAACACGTAAGTGAGGTTAGATATTTTCTGCTTTATTACACAAATTCTCTGCTGTAATTCCGCTGTAAGAATACAAATTATTTTCTATATAATTATTTCCTTTTTAAAGCATTTGGTTATAGGTTACTTATTTACCGAGACACTACAGTGTCTCCAGTTTGTTATTTATTTGTTTGGTAGATACTTTAATTTGTATTCTCCATTCCTTATATGATTATAAAAGAATTGATTCGTTGTACTTTGTTGATAGGAATAATCTGAAAAGAAAAAAGGTATGGATTTAAAAAATTCTTCCCTTTTCTTTTCAGGAACTTTCCCTTCAATAAATCTGAAGATAAAATAAAGCACAAAGAATCAATTCTTTTAAAATAATAAAGATAAGACTTATTTGATACAGTTACTCAAAACATAAAATTACTTGGTTTTAGTATTGAAATCTTCAAAACTTTAAATAATTATCTAATAATAAAATATATTAACATGGAAAGTAACTGATATATTATTGAAGGTGCCAGTTCAAAGTAAACATTCATAAAATGTATATCCTTTTGTTGCATATATACGTAATAATGATTTAACAACACATGTACACTAGTTGTTTATAATAGTAAGTTTATAAACAATTTATTGGCTCGTAACCCTGTTTCTCTCCATTAGTTTTAAATTTATTGAGCCTTATTACAATCTACATTATAATAGCAATGTTAAATCATTATTACGTATATATGCAACAAAAGAATATATACTTTATGTATGTTTACTTTGAACTGGCACCTTCAATAATATATGAGTCATTTTTCATGGTAATATGTACCATTTCATTATCTTTCAATAGTACAACGTGTTACATTAAAATAGACAATTTGGTATAAGGATTCTTTTAAAATTAATATTGATCTTTTGTGATTTATTTTTAAAAAACTGTTATATATATATATATATATATATACAGTTTAATCTCTCACCTAGAACACTATATTTAATTCAAGATTTTGGAATGTAAGTTATAAGTAGTTTTCAATCACGTATATTTTTATAAGTATACATTTACAAATTATTATTCTAATTAATAATTATTATCGTGAAGAGAAGGATTGTTCTGATAATCAATTTCGTAATAACATTATACCAAAAAAATCTATTACCTATAATCAAATACGCCAATAAACGTAATTTAAAAAAAAATGATTAAAATTATTTAAATTATTTATATATTTTGCAGGTACACAAT
>NW_017280438.1:63512-64717 GCF_001594065.2 Cyphomyrmex costatus | reverse complement strand
AATAGTATTTTTTATATACGTATTCATTTCCATTTCATTATCTTTCAATAATAATATAAAAAACTATTATAGTTTGATCCCTCACCTAGAACACTATATTTGATTCAAGATTTTAGAGTGTAAGTTAACAAGTTTTCAATCACGTATATTTTCATAAGTATACGTTTACAAATTATTATTCTAATTAATAATTAATATCGTGATTGTTCTGATAATCGAATACGATAATAAACGTAATAAGTGTTTTGGTATAATGTTATTAAGGAATTGATTAACAGAACAATCGTTCCTCACAATATTGATTATGAATTAGAATAATATTTTGAAAATGTATTGTAACGTCCGCCGAAAAACATATACAGGCGGCGAACGTCACTAACAGGCAACGCGAAGTGGTTGTCATAACAACCATCTAGAGTTCTGCTCCAAGAAGTGATCACGCGGTTATCGCATGATCAACAGCTGTAACGATACCTCAAGCGCGCGCGCGCGCATCGATTTAATATAATTGACCGAACTGAATATAAAATAAATAGAACAATAAATTAGCAAGTGATACACTTTGAATAAACATATAACTATATACTTGTGCAAAATCAAGGCACAAATACTAATTATATAAAGATCAAAGATTGTTTATTCAAAACCTGTAATCACTTAAGTATAAAATCAATATCAGTTTGAAAAATAGTATAGTAACAACAAATACTAGTCATTTCGCTTAAGTATCTTAATTAAAAACCTCTTAAATAAATAATGAGGTAACGCGACGAGGCATAGCGAGCCGAAACAAAGAGCCGATACATACGGCATAACTACGTGCATAAAAACGAGAGCGACTGTTCGGGCGAATTACCGCTTAAATCAATAGTCAATAAGATGCAGAAATTGCACCGCAGTGTTGTGCCTTGCGGGGGCTGTGCCCATCAATGTGTAGCCTCCCGAATTTAACTGCTAACTATTGAAAATTAATAGAAATTAACAAATAGAAAAATACAGAATAATACCGGTAAATAAGCTACACATTGGGGGGTCAATTCCCCTCACCGCTCAGCATCACCATTCGACATAAACAGAAGTTCCGAGAATTTTCCAGACGATTCTGGAAACAGAAATTCGTGACGCAGTTTCCGGAAAGGACAATCCCCCTTGTCCTCGCGGGGATCACCCCTTGATTTGTATATAAACCGTGTCCGCTAAGAGCG
>NW_017280438.1:50751-60486 GCF_001594065.2 Cyphomyrmex costatus | reverse complement strand
ATATATATGAATATAAAATCTTAATCTTATTAAATCTTTTAATAGTGTATTTTCTTAATCTTAAGGATAAATAACTTTTCTAATATATCAATCTTAATTCTAAACTTATATATATTAAGGATGATTTTAATGTCGTTTGGAGGGCTATCTACTGGGATGAATCGACGGGTACGGAGGGCTTTTGGGCTTCGCTGGCCGCTTCCTCCTCGTCGTCTTCGATTGGCGGGATGATCCTTCTAAACTCCTTTCTCGGCTGGATCTCCTGCTCCTCCTTCTCTTCATCCACGGGCTGCTTCTGGTTGAGCTGTTGAGGATTTATACTTGTTATTAGACGTTGGCCTATCGCCGATGCATCGCAACCATTATTGGAAGATTCCAATGACGGTTGCAAACTCCTCGCCCAGGAATTTTGCAATGAAATAGCAGAATGAGTGCTTACCGGTGCGTCGGTGTTTGCGACGTCGGTTTGCGTTTTATCAGATTTAGCGGTTTTCTCATCATATTGAATCGTCTTTTTATATGTATATTGATTCGGCTGTTTAACCTTTCTTGGTCTACCTACCGGTTTAGTTTTGGCAGTTGCTATTTTGAACATCATGGGTTTAATTGTTGGAGAAATAGATTTTTCTCTGACCCTTTTGTCATTGTTATTTTCTTCTTCCGAAGAATCATGAATAGTTGGTTTCATAGTGACCAAACTACTTGTACTTGTATGATGAGTTAAGTTATCTTTTATATCTGTTATATTTGGTTTATTAATTGACGCCTTGGATAAATTGAATTTGTTCTCAAATTTCTTTTTCTCTATTTTCTTTTGGATAATCGGCGTTAACGCTATTTTCGGAATTGACATTTTCTGAAGTGTCACTCTCGGAGTCGACGTTATCATTGATTGAGATTTTGTTTTAGCTTTCTCGCTAATCTCCTCGTATCGGGTTGGTTGTTCGTCTTTCTCCTGTATTTCGAGTGCTGTTGTGTTTGGTTCAGATTCGTCGTTACCTTCCATAAATTTTTTCATGTCTATGGCATCTTCGCGGTCTATTATTTGATAGTATGCTTTGACATCGTTGTCTACGATGTCATGAATTATTCTGTATGACGGTATTTTTTGCTGTCCGTCATACTCGCGCAGTTCTCGTACGTGAATCGCTGATGTGAACTGGCTTAGAGGTTTACCCTCTGGGTCGATTATGGTGTCTTTTATCACCATTCCACGATTTTTATTCTTCAGTGTCGTGTATCTAGTCATCAAGTTGATCATACTTTGTTCGGCTTCTCTGAGCTGATTTTCATTTTGTTTGTCTTCATCGTCCTCGTCCTCATCCGATTCATCTGGGCTTATTGACTCGACAAACCTTTTTAACATTTTAATGCGTGCTATTCGCGCACCTTTCTTTTCTTCTTTATCGCATTTCCTTTTAATAAGATTCCTCAACGACTCTTCCTCTTCGCGCAACGTCATCTTGGAACTGGCGTAAGACTTCTCGTCGTCGGACATCTTCGGGGTTGACTTGTAGTTTCTATGGTGTGGCTTATTATCTAAAACATTCGCGTTATCGCTCTTGTTATTTCTACGTGGAACCAAGATCACTGGAGCAATTTTATCTTTTAATCTCTTAAGATTGCAAATTATTTTATCATTACATTTAACATTGCAAACATTGATTGTATTTTTATTTATTCGAGACAAAAGTTTTTTATTTGAATTTGTTGTATCGTGAATCGATATCTTTTGTTTATTAATGTTGTCAAATAGGACATTAGTGGAATTTGGATCAAGGATTACAGGCTTTGTTTGAGGGTTATCAATGTTAATTTCTCCTCGCCTATCTATACTCTGTGATTTTTCTATTGAATCATTTCCTCGCTTATCTACACTATTTATTTCAGCGCACGGAATTTCTCCTCGACGTTCTAAGTTATCGCGCGGAATTTCTCCTCGCCTCTTTAATTCTACGAATTTATCGTATTTATCATTCCAATCGAATCTTTTAGTTACCACGGTTTTCTTTGAAATATTATTTTTATTGAAATTCTTTTCGATTTCTTTTAACCTTTTATATTTTTTGGTGAATACTTTCAACTTTTTCCTCAGTTGTAAAGTATATTCATCCTCAGAGTCATCTGTAGAATTAATTTCTATTATATTTATTGTATAAGATGCATTTCTTATTTCGTCTTCTTGACGATCTGTTTTCCATTTTGACTCTCTATGAGGTTTCAATTGACGGCTGTTGTACACATTACCATCTTCTAATAGGAAAGCATTTGGTCTTATGACTCTATCGATGCGGTACGGTCCATCGTATGCCAAATGTATCTTTCTGGTCGTGCGTGTACTAGCATCTGACCTTTTGTGCAGTTTTTTCCAGACGTAGTCACCGATTTTGAATTGTTTCGC
This sequence comes from Cyphomyrmex costatus, assembly GCF_001594065.2. Taxonomy (NCBI): domain Eukaryota; kingdom Metazoa; phylum Arthropoda; class Insecta; order Hymenoptera; family Formicidae; genus Cyphomyrmex; species Cyphomyrmex costatus. Next base: position 58,085 of record NW_017280438.1, on the reverse strand, counting down.
GGTACTCGTCTTGTCGAACTGCGCTTTTCTTTTGTCCGCGGCTTTTTGTAGGTTTATCCTTGCTAGATCTATTTTTTCTTCGATCGACAAAGATTCCTCTTCGTCCGGATATATTGTAGGATCCATTTCGTTGTTACTACGTGGGTTTACGTGAAACGTTTCCGGTGCGAACCTTGTCGATGAATGTTCAGTAACATTCAGGATCGACTCTGTACGGGAAATTATCTGGTCCCATTTGGTATGTTGCTCGCTGGCATAAGTTCTGATTATTCTTCCCAATTCCCGCATCACCCTTTCCACAGGATTACTTTGGGGATTATACGGTGTCGTTTTTCGTATCGAGAATTGGTATTCGTCCGCGAATCTTTTCCATTTCTTGGTTCGAAATTGTCCTCCGTTATCCGTGAGGATTTCTTCTGGTATTCCGACTTGTCTGAAATAATCGGTTTCCAAAATGTTGTTTATGGTTTCCAACATTTGGTTTTCCATAGGATATAATTTTACAAATTTTGAGAATTGATCCATTAATACTAATATATATCTGAATCGGTTCTCGGATCTCGGTAACGGACCGAATATATCCATCGAAACAACTTTTCCTGGCGCGTCGGGCAGTTCATAGTATTGTTCGCCTTCCGTCGCCCTTGTATAGTACTTTGTCGCTTGACAGATTTCACAAGATGAAACTACGTCTCTTGCTAATCTTCCTAGATTATTAATTGTAAAATATCTCTTGGTGAATCCAATGAGTTTATCCGTTCCGAAGTGTAACATATACGCATGAATTTTATTTAACAAATCCCACGATATACTCGGTGGTACGAAGATTCTCTCGAAATCTTTGTCTGCGTAAAATCGTATGATATCATCTCTTTGATACCAATTATTTGGTCGAGAAGCGGCGGTGTTTATCAATTTCTCGTCGTTTTGTTGAGCTTCGTAGATCATGTCTATCCACTCCGACGTATTTATCCCATCGAACGGGTCATTAATTATAGCTATCACACCCTCTTCGTCGTTGACTTCCGCTTCGTTCTTGTTCATCCGCGACAGTAGGTCGGCATGTTTATTCTCTTTACCGGGGATGTGAATAATTTCGAGGTCGAATTCTTGTAGGAATTCAAACCATCTAGCGATTCTACTATTATTGTTGATGCATGTTGATAGAAATTGAAGTGCTCGGTGATCCGTATGCACCTTCACGTGTCGTCCCATTAATAAGGGTTTCCATTTTTTAAGCGCCCACACTAGCGCTAAGCATTCTAATTCAGTGACGGTATAATTTTTTTCCGCACCTTTTAAGCTTCGACTAGCATATGCTGTCGTATATCTTGTATCCTCGTTTGTTGGATCGTATTGATACATTCTCGCACCTAAGCCTGTTTTCGCTGCATCTACGAATATCCCAAATTTATGGTTAGGCTTAGTTAAATAAAGATTTGGAGCTTCGACGAACGCTGTCTTTATATTATTAAATGCTTCTTGTTGCTCCTTACCCCATTGGAATTTAACTTTCTTTTTCAACAAATCTTCCAAGGGTTTAGTCATTCGTGCGAGATTCTTTATGAATCTGCGGTCCCAATTAATTAGACCTAAGAAAGACTGCAATGTCTTCTTGTTATGCGGTTTCTCGAAGTTTTGTATCGCTAACTTCGTGTCATTATTTATTTCTGCTTGAAGTTCTGTAAACGTATGTCCTAGAAACTTGATTTCGTTCTTTATGAATTCACATTTATTCATATTTAACTTGAATCCGACTTCGTGTAACTTCTTAATCACGAATCTTATGTGTTCGATGTGTTCCTCGAGACTGGTTGACGCTATCAATATATCGTCCAGATATATGATCATAAAATCGGAGTTTTCATCTCCCACTGCTTTATACATTGCGCGAGTAAAAGATGCTCCTGCCGTCTTTATCCCGAACGGCATTCTCTTGAAAACGAACGATTGCCCATCAAAAATAAAACCCGTGTATTGTTGTGATTTGGCCTCCAACGGTATTTGCCAGAAGGCACTCGCCACGTCTAAAGTGGTAAAGAATTTTTTACTTCCGATTCTACGAAATACTTCCTCCACAGTAGGCGGCTGAGCATGATCGTTCAAGATCCTCTTGTTTAGTTCTCTCGCGTCTAAACATAGTCTAATGTCGTTATTCTTTTTCACGACGACTACCAAAGGATTTATAAATTGCGTCGCACGTTTTTCGATTATACCTTTGTCTTCCAAGTCTCTCAGGTGTTCTCTGACTGCTTGCAAATGCTTGTCAGGAATCGGATAAGTTTTCTTTTTATACGCTGTCTGCGTACTTACTTCGATTTTGTGCTTGTAATGGTTTACCAAGCCAATTTGATCGTCAAATACTTTCGGTATATTCTTCGAAGATTCTCTGTAATTACAATCTCTGTAAATCAATTGATTTAACGCTTCATCGGTAGATATCGAACAAATAAATCTGGAATTTAATCCCGTTTCGCTAAACTTTATTTCGTATGTGTCTCCACACGTTAATTCTGCCTTATATTTAATCAAGCAATCGATACCTATTATCATATTATACGCCAATTTTTCTACAATGTAGAATTCCTGTTCTATCTTGACGTTTCTGTATTCAAAGTTCAATTTGACTTTGTTATTTATCGCGACACCTCTTTCCGAGAATGCGCCTTTAAGCGTAAATCTTCTAATTGGAATTATTTCCATTTTTTCTTTATTCTCGACTAATCTGTCGTAGAATGTTTTTGTTATCGCTGATACTTGCGCTCCCGTATCAATTAAAGCGATTTCGTTTATTTTTTCGAAATTTACTTCGATCATTGGAATCTGTAGCGATTTAATCTTCTTCCTTTGTTCTTTCTTCATTTCTTGTTCTATTTCTTCGATGATCTTCTGTGTTCGCAGTATTTCTACGCGATTGTCTTTCCTTCGGAATCTGAGTCGGTACCTTTCCTCTTCGTATTCTTCCTCTTGATTTTGTTCTGCAGTTTGTTCCTGCGATTCATTGTCATAATCGTAACACGACTCCTCCCCATTTATTAATTCTTCTTCCTTCTCTGTTTCAGGTCGATCATCATCTTCATCGGGTACCTCCTCTTCGGGTTCTTCCACGATGTACGTCTTATCCAACTGGTGAGTATTTCTTTTCTTATTTTTATTTCTTTTCCTTCTAGGATTTTGGTAGTTATTGGCTTCTTCGTAATAATCAGTCTCCTCTGCTGAAACTTGTTCATTTTCTTCGGAATTAGTCTGGTATTCCTCTTCTCGTTCCGAATCGGCGAATTCATCTTCGCTTTGTTGCGATTCGTACTTGATTCTTCTTTGATTACGACGTCTATCACGCCTCGGCGCTTGTTCGTTAGATTCGTAATATTCCAAACAGTTATTTCCATTGTTGGAATCTGCTTGATCTATACATCGGATATTACCATCTTCGTCCTTTTCGTATTGACGGTATCTTCCGGAAATTATTCTTCTCTGGCCTTTACCTTTTCTCACGCTTTCCTGTTGAATAATTTGCGCTACGTTATCCATTATACAAGTTCCTCTTTCAATTGTGTACGTTGTACCACGAGGAATGTTTAATCTTTTAAATCTTCTATAATCTCGTTTTCTATAATCTTGACATTGATTATGGGCGTTTTCTATTTGACGCCTATCACGCTTCGCGATTTGCGAACGGCTACTTTTATCGTATCTTATCAATTTTCTCGAATCATCGTATTCTTGATTCATTACGCATAATTCTGCGGTACAATACTCTCTATCGTGCCTCTGCGTCGATAGGCTTCGTTTTCTACGAGTACTGTGTTTGATAGCGATTTCCTCTTCTGGAAACGTACTTTCGTCATACCTATAACGACGTTTATTCTTTATCTGAGATTGGGGATCTTCTGTCACCCTTCTCCTTTTATTCAAATGTTTAACTCGTGGAATTTGCAATTCGTGCCATCCATCACTATTCGTACGCTTCAGCGCGTAATTGTGATCTCCGTGATTATTTCGTCGCCAGTTTTCATTTACCGTTGACTTTTGAGATTTCTGGTATTTCTCCTTGCTACGAAGAGTTCTCTCATTTGTTTTTTTATTATTTTCTAAGTTGAGATCATTTCTGTTTTGTTTAGCAGGTCTCCCACTTTCTCTCTTAATTTTTATATTTCTATTATTAACAGTGTCGCCAGTTTTTACTTTGCGATCGCTGATTTTCTGTAGCTGGATTGTCATTGGTCTTCTTTCTCTACGAGTTATTTTCTCGTGAGATATTACGTTTGTCGCGTTTAAACCATTCGCGACTTGTTTATCATACTTAACTCTTTTCTTTGCGAGTTGTTTATTTTTGGAAACTTTCCAAGCTTTTCGCTCGTCTTGGAAGTATATTTTCCTTCGAATTTTGTTTAATTCGGATTGTTTTTCATATTCCGCTTGTCGAATTTCTCGATCGCGGTCGTTGCTCATTGTCATTTTGATCATTTTGTTTCTTTCTTGTCGTTCCAATCTGTCCTGGATATCCAACAGTAGAACTTTTAATCTTCTTCGTATGTTACGCTGGAGTTTTCGATCTTCTGTATTTACAGCTTTGTTTTGATCTTTCTGCTCCCCAACACGGTCCACGGTCTTGTTACAGGATGCTCCCATCTGAATAGGTTGTTTGTCCCGTTTACCGGATACGTAATTATTCGTAAGCGTCTTATGCGCTCTTATCTTGTTATTGGAAATATTCTTCTCGCAATTTTCCTTTTCTTCTCCAGAGTACTTCTTTCCTCTGGCAACTTTAGTGTACAATGGCTTATGTTCTTTATTATCGCGATTTAAATCGACGAGTTGTCTTCTCGCTTGTATCGCGTTTATGCTGTCCGAATCCGTATCGGTATCGGAATTCTTGGACTTACTTCTAGCAATTCTTAATTTATTTTTAGCATAAGCACAGTCGTCGCTGCCTTTGCTCAGAAAACCTTTGTCACGCGGAGCTTTAACTACCGCTAATTTCTTAATCGTGTTAGTCCCGGATCTATCGTATTTGTTTTTACCAGCATCGGCTACCTTATCCGCGGATCTAATCTTATTCGCGATATCTTTGTTACTGACGGTTTTCATATTTCTCGTATCCACGCTCGCTGGAATTTCGGCGATCTGCACGTTACCAGTCTTCGTTATACGCGGATTATACGAATTATCATAGGTTCTCGGTACTAATGCCTTGGCATGATTATTTCCCTGACGCCAACTACCGAATCGGTTTCCCTGATTAAGGTACTTAGGCAACGCTACGCCACTTGATCTATTTACAAATGGGCTCCTACTAGCATTCGGTTTACCCTTGAATGACGTACTCGCGCTTTGTTTGCCATCGACTCGTGCGGAATCGTCAGTTTTCCTATTACCGGATTTTCTATCTAAGTCTATCGCGGTTAGCAAGGTTATCAATTCTTCGACGGAAGAAACTGTCGTTGGTCGGATCTCACGTCCGATATCTGTACCGAAATGTCTCTTAACTACTCTAATTATCTCCGTTTCGCTCATCGGAGGATCTAGAGTCTTAGCTTCTACAGCTAATTGTTGCGCGTAATCTGCTAAGCTCGCTTCCTTGGAATACTTAAACTTATTGATATACAGGCGCTCTCTGAAACGGGCTTGAATTTCCTCGTTCCAGTATTTCTTTAAGAATAACCTCTTAGCCTCAAGGTAGCTAACGGGTTCGTTCAAACTGAACCACGTATTCGCGTTATTCTTCAACGTTTTTTCGAAGAAGTATATCAAGTCGGGTTCCTTGATATTCTCGTGCGAAGCGATTCTCTCAAACTTCTGCAGAAATCTAACGGGGTTGTGACGCTCGGGGTCACCCACGTATTCTATATCCTTGAATGGATTTCTCAAATATCCGCCCTTTTGTAATTGCACACGGTTTTCAACGAGGTTTGTCGTCGCGATTTCCCGGTTCTTTAATTCGTTATCCGGTGTTACGTTCGCGTTTTTTATTGGTATCGACGTTCCTTCGCTTATCTTACCCGTTTCGCACCTCTCGACGCGCTTCGTTAGTTCATCTAAACTTACGCGGAGTTTTAACAATAAATCAATCATTTGACCTCGCGGATCTACGTCTGAACTACTCGCGTCACCGCTTTCCTCGCTATGACTAACACTACCAGCATTTATGTTGTCTTTCCGCCTATCAGTACTACTAGCATTCATACTGACGGCTCGTTTATCGATACTACTAGCATTCGTACCGACAATCTTCCTTCGAGCGGTACTCGCGTTCGCGGTAGAATCTCCCGAATCAGCACTACTATCGTTCGCGCTGGTAAAAACAATCGATCGTCTCGCGTCCTCTTGCTTTCTCGGTTCCAGACTATAATCTGCTACAAACCTTTTCGCGGAGATCGGTGTACGCTTTAATTGCTTACCCTGAGTTATATCACGCTCTTCGGCGTTTTCTGTGTTGTACACGGCACGTGATCTCGTCGTCGGTGCTTCGGACTTGTCTATGTCGCTCATTTTGAAAATTATTTCTTATCTTGGAATTTTACAAGTCTCGATTTTGTTGTAGAACATTTGCGCAGGGCTCCCGCTGTGGGCTAAGCCCCTTTATGTTTTATTTAATCGTTTACTGGAAATTAAAATTTTCTTGAAATTTATTTCAAAGTTCTTTAACCTAAAGAAAATTTGTGCAGGGCTCCCGCTGTGGGCTAAGCCCTTTTACTTTTTACTAATGTGATTGCTTAAAAAATTAAAATTTTGAAAAATTTATTTTCCAAAATTTCTACGTATTACTGTTCAAGAAAATTTTGGGCAGGGCTGCCGCTGTGGGCTATGCCCTTTTATGAATCACAAAAGCTGTAAACGAGAAATCAAAATTTTGTATAAATTATTTCTAAGTCTTCCGAATCTTGATAAAATTTGTGCAGGGCTTGCGCTACGGGCTATGCCCCTTAACGAATCATAAAAGCTATTTGGAAAATATCGAAATTAGTTGACAAAATATCTCTAGGTATCTCTAGTTTTAAGAAAATTTTTAGCAGGGCTCCCGCTACGGGCCATGCCCTTTAAAGAATCACAAATGCTAAAAATGAAACGTTTAAATTATTCGAGAAAATATCTCTAAGTTCTTTGAATTTGGAAAAAAAAAAATTTTTTTGCAAGGCTTCCGCTATGGGCTATGCCCCTCAATGACTCACAACTGCTATTGCTATAAATGAAAATAATTATCGAAGAACTATCTAAAGTCTCGATTTTTCACAGAGATTCTGCGCAGGGATTCGTTTGCGAACAACTGAATTTATGTTTCTACAAACGCTGTTGTTAAATAACAAATTATTCACCGAGAAATTTCCCCTTTT
>NW_017280438.1:42949-50738 GCF_001594065.2 Cyphomyrmex costatus | reverse complement strand
TTTTTTAAAGTATCGGTAATCAATCACGGAGCGCGTGAACAACGTCGCACGATCGTAGCCAGACTCTCTATTTATGTCGCAACACTAATCTGTCCTCTGTGTAAGGTCATGCGAACAAAGAGATTATTTTATCCAACGTAATCGGCTTCTTCTTCTTCTTCCGTCCAGGAATTGTACGTCTTCTTCACTCTTGAATCACGTCCGTTTTAACGTCGAGTGTCACGTCTCTGTGTATTACTCGCGTTTAATCAATCAAATCTGTTCCCGAAAATGTCAAAAACTTTTCTAAGTTCTGAGAAACTAATCGAGAAAATTTTGCGCAGGGGTCTGTTTGCGAACAAACGATTTCTTTGTATCACTAGTCACTCTACGGTTAAATTATTTTAATCCGAAATAATCTAAGTTTTAAAACATTAAATTATGAAAAATTTGCGCAGGGGTCTGTTTCTGGATTAAGCAAATTGTGATTTTACTAGTCACTTTACGATGATGTTACTTTTCAATCGATCCGAAAAATAATCTAAGTTATTTCAATGAAGAAAATTTTGCGCAGGGGTCTGTTTGCGATCAAACGAATTTATCAAATTACTGATCACTTTCGCGAAACACTCGAGTTTCAAACGAACAAACAAGTTACGGATCGGAAACGTATCGAATTGTATCGGAACAATGGTTTATTTCACTTCGCTCGCGTTATTCTCTTGTCCTCGCGGGGATCACCCCTTGATTTGTATATAAACCGTGTCCGCTAAGAGCGCAGCGCACTTCGTTTCTTAGTATTCTAATTTGCACTTCGCTTCACACTTCGGTTTTCGCAATCTAACTTCAGTTGTCGCACTTCTTTTTCAAACAAGTATTAATCAGTTCTAGTTTTGAATATCTGTATTTAGCTTCAATGAAATCATAAAAGTTGGTCGCGAATACTGTTAATTTGTTTTTTTTGTATTTTTTATTAGATCAGCGGTAACTTCGAACAATATCGGCGCCCGTAATACATATATATATATATCTACATTTTGTTCGTATTATTAACAATCAATCTTTTTTGTGTAAGTAAACAGTGAAATAAACCTCTTTTTGGTTCAACTTTTCTTCTACTCAATTTAATTACTTTTCTAGTGTCGTAATGTTTCGGCAAATGAAGTGCCTAAGTGTTTCGTGATCGTCTGTGGTGTCCATAATTGTTAAAGTGATCTGGATTCTCGGAGAGCGGTAAATTATAATAAAAACGCGTTGTTTCGGGGGCCTCTCTGGAAACGGCCGCTGCGAGTTTTAAGACAAACTCCAGCCGCCTATGGAGCGAGGCTCTAGCGGCTTTCGGGAAACACAAAGCCGCCCCTCGTTTCTCCTGGAGACGCCACCGCGTTAGCTCGCTTGTCACTCGAATCTCGGCTTGGAGTTCGAGGTGCTCGGAGGCCTTCCCGGAAAGGGCCGCCGCGAGTTTCAAGACAAACTCCGGCCGCCTATGGAGCGGGGCTGCAGCGGCTTTCGGTAAACACAAAGCCGCACCCCGTTTCTTCCGGTTACGCTTCCTCTCGGTGTTAGCCATTTAGTTTTTAAAATAACGGCAGCGACCGCGGGTTCACTCGCGAATCCAGGTTACCCAACATTATTATATAAAAGAAATTAAAATCTTTAATTGGTATCGGTCCTGTCACGGTCGCCAGTTTTGTTGGCTTAATTGGACGAAAATCAATTTGAACAATATGAAATCTTGACTAACGCTTGAAAAACAAGAGCAAGACCAGGTTCGGTGCATTATCGAACTTCTTCTGGGTTTATCCAAAGACTGTTCTATGTATTACTTTACTGTGACCGATCGTTAAGACTGAAATAAGAATAAATTATATTTTACCCGTTTAAACTTATGATCCAAAGATTATGACGGTCGCCACTTCGTTTGACCTGCCAACGAAGAAGGAATACTGTCGGTCAACAGACGGATCCTCTCGTATTTTGAGTCCCCGCTTCACAGTTACGATGGATAGTCGGCTGTGGTATTATCCCTTAATAATCGCCACCTAAATAGATGCGTAGGGAATAAGAAATCACTGACTCTATTCTTTGAATTTATATTAATAATAAATTTATTAAAAGAAAGATATAAATATTAATCTTAAACTAGTAAACTATCGGTTAAATATAATATGTTTAACGCGCGATACGCGGAGCCTTCTAGATATATCACTAAACGGCTAAACGGAACGATTGTACTTCGTAAATTACGAAATTCCGTATGTAACACTCGCGGAAAGCTATTATACACGTCGCGGTGCCAATATCTCACGTCAAAACCTTCAAATCCGTTTGAAACGCGTCGCGGAAAGATAAAACACGTCGCGGCACGTTATTTCACGAGATGACGCAATAATCACCGTTAAACTTTATCCTAACGCGATGCGCGGTCCTCAGACAAAGTCTCGAGAAAGCTCTCGGTCATTCTAAGACCGAGTATAAGTACCCAGCGCACGGACCACGGAGAGCGACCCGCAGCGCCGCTCTGCGAAAATTTAAAAAGAGACAGAAAGATCCTCCCGGCGTCTCGACTCAGAAACTACTACTCTTGTCCCTTCTGCGCTGGCTTTTATACCGATTGGTGTCGGTAAGCGTTCACCAATCAGCGCTCTCGCTGTATCCCGTATGCGGGTGCGAGAGAGATAGTTTAATGAATTTTCGTAGGACGCGACGAGCCTTTTCGTAGAACACGACGGCCCTTTAATTATCCGTAGGCCACGATGGCCTCTTCCATAGGACACGACGAGCCTGTTTTCTTCTGTAGGACACGACGAGCCTTTTCTCGTCCGTAGGACACGACGAGCCTTTTTCCGTCCGTAGGACACGACGAGCCTTTTTCCGTCCGTAGGACACGACGAGCCTTTTTTCGTCCGTAGGACACGACGAGCCTTTTTCCGTCCGTAGGACACGACGAGCCTTTTTTTCGTCCGTAGGACACGACGAGCCTTTTTCCGTCCGTAGGACACGACGACTAAGCAACACGCGGTAAAACAACACGCGGCTCAAACAACACGCCGGAAAAGCAACACGCGGCGGAAACAACACGCGGCTCAAACAACACGCCGGAAAAGCAACACGCGGCGGAAACAACACACGGTGAACGACTTTAACGGCGAATTTTGACCTTTTTTCCGAAAAAATCTCTTTTTCGTAGGATTACATAAAATACGCCCTAGAATTAAATACAAGTGTCAAAAATCGTAAATTAATGTTATTAGTTCGTTGTGACGGGCATCACAAACCACGTCACCTCCAGTGATCCTGATTATTTCTAATCATCCGAAGTTTCTTACTTCTATTTTATATTTTATACGCTAGCTGCGATTAGAACGAAACTTGGTTTGGATATAAAGCATTGAGTGAACTATTAAATGGACCTATTATCCGTATCACGGAAATAATTTAAAAGAGAACGTTAGCTCTATTTTAGAAATTATAGGTCGTAGGGCGATATCCTTTATCATACGCATAACTCTTACATTTCTACGCATAGGAAAATTAATTAAATCGTCGTATAAATTGTCCTTGATTTATCTTTTAATTATAAATATATAAAATGTATTCTCTTAAATATTTAAGCTGTATATAATTGTGAGAGTTATAAACTATTATGTTGAATACTATAAATGCCCTTAAGGCTATCAAAGGATATATATATGAATATAAAATCTTAATCTTATTAAATCTTTTAATAGTGTATTTTCTTAATCTTAAGGATAAATGACTTTTCTAATATATCAATCTTAATTCTAAACTTATATATACTAAGGATGATTTTAATGTCGTTTGGAGGGCTATCTACTGGGATGAATCGACGGGTACGGAGGGCTTTTGGGCTTCGCTGGCCGCTTCCTCCTCGTCGTCTTCGATTGGCGGGATGATCCTTCTAAACTCCTTTCTCGGCTGGATCTCCTGCTCCTCCTTCTCTTCATCCACGGGCTGCTTCTGGTTGAGCTGTTGAGGATTTATACTTGTTATTAGACGTTGGCCTATCGCCGATGCATCGCAACCATTATTGGAAGATTCCAATGACGGTTGCACCGGGAACGCGTTGGGTGCAAGGCAAGCCCTACGTGAGGAAGGCGGATGTTCTTCGCCGCGGACAATCCGAAGTCGCGGAACCGACGTCTAAGTCGATTGAACCTATCAAAGGAAAACCGACTATAACAAGCAATAAGCCTTTTAACCGGCTGATGCGCCTGGCAGTGTTTTGCCCTCCACCAGACCCCAGTTATCATGTGGGTCAAATAGTTTTAGCAAAACGGGCCCCTCGCTCGACATCCGACCCCCTAATAAAAAGGCAGTACGACACAGTATACTTATGAAGATACACGTGATTGAAAATTGTAACTCACACACATGTGCTTCAAAACCTTGAATCAAATTTCTAGGTGAAAGATCGAAATAACAGCTTCTTGTATTTCAAAAATGAATCACAAAAGATGAGTATTAATTTTAAAAGAATTCTTATGTGCTCCACAATCTTGAATCAAATATAGTGTTCTAGGTGAGAGACCCAAATAACAGTTTTTTATATTTCAAAACTGAATCACAAAAGATCAGTATTAATTTTAATAGAATTCTTATATCAAATTGTCTATTTTAACGTAATACATTTTGTTATTGAAAGATAATGAAATGGATATTAATATATATATAAAAAATCTTGGCATACATAACGAGGTATTCAAGTACATGTTTCAGTTAGACTTATTGTTAGTTTCCTTCTTCTCAATTAATGGCTCCTGCCTCCCAAAAGTGAGCGGAGACAATACGGCCAGATCACGTCAGTGTAGATTACGTCTGTATTAGTACAAGTAATGGGTGATGCAATGCCCGCGAAAATGGCGTTGCTCGAACGGTCACCGGGCGCCTGCGTCTACGGCGTCGTCACACCGCAATAACGCGCGTCCGGAGTCCTAGTCGACGAAACGCCGAACAATCGAGACGAGCCCATCCGCAGACACCCATCCGTGAGGTTCAATTGCTCAGTCGAAGTCGGCAACACTTTCAAAAATATAAAATAGAAAGCACCCGAACCGAAACGCGTCCGTCTCGGACGAGCGGTTCTTCGGAACTCACTTATTGTTAGTCAAATCAGACGTAAGTTCGGAACTGTTGGGTATTACTGAAGAAGAAGAGAAGGGAACTGTTGTCTTTTTTACCTTATTATTTTCTTAAATCTAATGACACGTATCATTTGTACGCCAAGTTAAATTCTACCCTTCTTTCTCCCCGACTCGCCCCACTACTCATCATTTTCACTCTCCTTCATATATGTATAATATATTTTTAAATATTTCTTTAAATCATTTTTTATATATATTTTTTATACATCTGTACTTTAACGTAATATATCATCACGAAAGTAACTGATATTAAAATATCTATATAAATATACAATTTATACTAACTTCGATACATTGCACATCCTCCCTCCTCTTCCTCTCCCTCCTCCCTTCCCCACTACTCATCTTTTGCATTTTATTTCACTATCTTGTCGTATAATATGGATTTTTTTCGTCGGATTTACATCTCTTGTGTGCGCGAGTGCACGTGTGCATCGTTTATGAGATATTTGGGTGTAGCCAGACTTTTGGTACACCCTATATATTATTACACTATATTGTTGTTATGTGTCTTATATTTTACTCTATATTGTTCTTTTACAGAAATTGTGCAATTTGCAATATGCAATTAAATATTTTCTTATAGCAACAGCGTATTCTGTTTATACCAATCGATTCACAAAGTATGTCCACGAAAAGATTTTCCCATCAAACAAAAATTACGATAATTCGATCGTGTTACGTAAAGTGTTTTTTGCTGATTAATCTACTAAACGTAAAAATCTCATTTTATGCTAAACATTCAAACATCGAATGTAGTTAGTATGTGTGCGTAGGGTCGCAAAATTAAAAAAAAATTTAAGAACAAAAATTAAAGAACATCGGATGCCGAATCCATTCATGTACAATATAATAATGTTATGGTTCCATGATATTTCAGAAAACGAGATGATAACGTGCGTGGCGTCTGTAACACGACTATCATCTTGATTTCTGAAAAATTGAATCGTGGAACCATAACATTATTATACGTGAATGGATTTGGAATCATTTGCTCTTTAATTTTTGTTCTTGAACATTTTTTTAATTTTGCAACCCTGATAGCTGAGGGTGGAATTAAAAAATTTGATTTTAAAAAAAATTAATACACTATTATATAGAGCATAAAATACTGTAAAACTTTTGTATAAATCATTTTTTCATACGCGGCATAATTTCGAAGATATTCGCTGAAAACGAAAAAGTCTATTTTCTTCAAGGGGGTGTTTCACCCCTAAACCTCGAGATACGCAGCTATAAAAAAATATGGTTCGAATATTTTTTGATGCTCTACAACATATCCGAAGCGCATCAAAATCGGTGAGGGACAGTTCCGACCGTTCCCTTGTAAGTCTGATATCGTTTGGAAGTGAAACTTTTTACGTGAGATTGGTACGTACAAAAAGTGAAAAATGAAATTTTCGTGAAAATTTACATAATCGATACCCAGTATCGATACTTATTTATTTATCAAATTTTAAGGATTCCGTTGGAACTCAATATCTACGATTGATCTTCATTTCAGGCAAGTTAGGTTTGAACCAAAGTTCACTTCTCACGCCATAGTTAATATCATTAACATTTCTTGAAAGTGATTTGTGTAAATCGCGTTTTAACCAAAACTTGGTTTTATCACTTATCCGAACTACGAATTGAACCTCAATTTATGATTGAGACGGGATTTAACTGAGGATCATATTCACTCGTAAATATAATATATATATGTATATATATGTGTTACGGAATCATCGTCATTTAAATTATATTCTTGACAGTTCCACGCATCCATGTATCCCCGTTCGCGTAGATCTCGCTGTCGCTCGCGTTAATCCATCCGTCTCAGATGGAATGCTCGCCCCTCTGCTCAATACCCGAAATTGCGCGTTCCGCGCACTCATTCTGCGTGAATCCTTCGTTACAGTGAGTCTGATCTCGATCGTTACCGAATCAATACCGAGTATAATAGATACCATTCACGCCTAGCAAACGTGTGCTCCGGAGTGAGCAACAAACGGACTCACCACATATTTTCACGTTATCAGTCAAGTGAGATCTTGAAGTGCAATACGCATCGCAAGGGTATAACGTGCAATCGCATTATACCATTCAACGAACTGACTTTCGCAAATCGAGCTACTAATTAACCATCACCTTTAATGAACAATCGTAGTGAGCCGTGACGTGCAGTGATACGTGGTTAATTAAGAATGTACTATTTCCACGATAACTCGATTCTGATTATCGAAAAGGCATTAATAAATTGTTAATAAATTGTTAATTATTAAAACAAGAAGGTTCTCATTTACGACCGCCTTGGTGAGCGAGCCTTCCATTCCAAGGTGACACCAGTGCAAAAACGCTACCAGTCAAATACAAAACAATATGTATGTAATATATATAATATTATATATACCTATGTATATCAAGCGACGCGGTAGCGTCGCGACGCCAAGTGCATAAAATAAAAATATAACCGTTTGACATGGTGACATGATACTTGATGCGTGTATATGTTCATGTCGATGTCAATTCACGACGCTACCACTAGCTTTATCTCGAGTTTTCACATCTTGAAACTTTAGATTAAAATTACTCAGAATTTAAAAGCAGAATCAAAAATCTAAGAACACTTTTATTATATAATGTCATCGGTATCTTTCGATTGC
>NW_017280438.1:41807-42194 GCF_001594065.2 Cyphomyrmex costatus | reverse complement strand
GACAACGACAACGACAGACGATGACAATGACAAATGTATAAATATTAGCCGAACAGCAACGATGACCGTCGAATGACGAAAGATAGAGAGAGAAAAAGTGAGAGAGCCCTACCGTAAATTTCGTATATGAAGGGTTCAAATTCGTATATGAAAGACATACGAATCATATCTGATCGTATACGATAACATGTTAATTGCATGATCGTATACGATTTGTATACGATTCGTATACGATTCGTATACGACTCGTATAAGATTCGCATATGCTTCATAAACGATCGGATATGAATCGTATGTCTTTCATATCCTGTTCACATACGATCTTATCCCATTTACGTATACCATGACATATGATTTTGTCTTATGCGACTTTCACGGTAGGGTATT
>NW_017280438.1:22083-39521 GCF_001594065.2 Cyphomyrmex costatus | reverse complement strand
GATAAACCCAGAAGAAGTTCGATAATGCACCGAACCTGGTCTTGCTCTTGTTTTTCAAGCGTTAGTCAAGATTTCATTTTGTTCAAATTGATTTTCGTCCAATTTAGCCAACAAGACTGGCGACCGTGACAGGACCGATACCAATTAAAGATTTTAATTTCTTTTATATGATCAATTGATTGATTAGTTCTCTTATGAAGACCGCGCATTGAAGATTTATTTCTATTACAATTTAATTCGGTCCGTTGCATTACAATTTAATTCGGTCCGTTGCTTTACAAATAAGTTCGGTCCATTGCTTTACAAATAAGTTCGGTCCGTTACAATAAAATTCAATTCTTTATGAGACAATTCGGTCCGTTACAGATTAAAACGGTACAGGAATTAATTTTCATGTAATATATATGTCTAATGAGACGTTGCATGATTGTTTTCAGATATAATAATAAACTGACTCGTTTTAAAGATAAACTATTGGTATTTCATGATAGCTTTAACGTAAAGTTGATAATTTCACGTAGTTTATAAAAAACTTTGGATAATTTATAATAAATGTTTCATACTTTGACTTTATTAGAATAACTTTTGACGAATATTTTATATATTTAGAATGGAAAAGGACAAGTTTATATATTTTTCATAAGTATTAGAAAATATAATAATTTAATAAAATTAAGATAAAGTAACAATAGTTTTGATAACTTTTGATAATATAATAAGTTTTGAAAATTTATATATATATATTTTATGATATAATAAAGGTGTTTGATATAAATTTACATAATAAATTTTGAGATTCAACATTTACATTTGATACAATGTTCAATGATTTGATGTCATGAATGTGCATGGTAGTTAGAAAATATTGCATGTACATGATTTTGATGGTGTTCACTGTATATATATGCATAATATATGTGTGATAAAGTGCGGGAATAATTAGCTCATCGCGTTTTGACGAAGATTAGCGTACCGCGAGACGGAAAATCGCTATCCGCGTGTAGATAAAGTAAGTTCCACGCGAGTTTCGTGCTTAATTGCAAAATTTAAGAACGATTAACCGGATTATTGAACAAACGCGTAGTTTAAACCGGGATTTTTCAGATTCACCGGGAACAAAGAACGCGAATATCCGTGTTGACCGTGAGGTGTTAAAATAACGCGAGTGAAGTGAAATAAACCATTGTTTCGATACAATTCGATACGTTTCCGATCCGTAACTTGTTTGTTCGTTTGAAACTCGAGTGTTTCGCGAAAGTGATCAGTAATTTGATAAATTCGTTTGATCGCAAACAGACCCCTGCGCAAAATTTTCTTCATTGAAATAACTTAGATTATTTTTCGGATCGATTGAAAAGTAACATCATCGTAAAGTGACTAGTAAAATCACAATTTGCTTAATCCAGAAACAGACCCCTGCGCAAATTTTTCATAATTTAATGTTTTAAAACTTAGATTATTTTTCGGATCGATTGAAAAGTAACATCATCGTAAAGTGACTAGTAAAATCACAATTTGCTTAATCCAGAAACAGACCCCTGCGCAAATTTTTTATAATTTAATGTTTTAAAACTTAGATTATTTCGGATTAAAATAATTTAACCATAAAATGACTA
Organism: Cyphomyrmex costatus; assembly: GCF_001594065.2. Taxonomy (NCBI): domain Eukaryota; kingdom Metazoa; phylum Arthropoda; class Insecta; order Hymenoptera; family Formicidae; genus Cyphomyrmex; species Cyphomyrmex costatus. Next base: position 37,905 of record NW_017280438.1, on the reverse strand, counting down.
GTGATACAAAGAAATCGTTTGTTCGCAAACAGACCCCTGCGCAAAATTTTCTCGATTAGTTTCTCAGAACTTAGAAAAGTTTTTGACATTTTCGGGAACAGATTTGATTGATTAAACGCGAGTAATACACAGAGACGTGACACTCGACGTTAAAACGGACGTGATTCAAGAGTGAAGAAGACGTACAATTCCTGGACGGAAAAAGAAGAAGAAGCCGATTACGTTGGATAAAATAATCTCTTTGTTCGCATGACCTTAGACAAAGGACAGATTAGTGTTGCGACATAAATGGAGAGTCTGACTACGATCGTGCGACGTTGTTCACGCGTTCCGTGATTGATTATCGATATTTTAAAGAAAGAAAGAGAGAAAAGGGGAAATTTCTCGGTGAATAATTTGTTATTTAACAACAGCGTTTGTAGAAACATAAATTCAGTAGTTCGCAAACGAATCCCTGCGCAGAATCTCTGTGAGAAATCGAGACTTTAGATAGTTCTTCGATAATTATTTTCATTTATAGCAATAGCATTTGTGATTCATTGAGGGGCATAGCCCATAGCGGAAGCCCTGCGAAAATTTTTTTTAATTAATTCGAAGAACTTAGAGATATTTTCTCGAATAATTTAAACGTTTCATTTTTAGCATTTGTGATTCGTTAAAGGGCATAGCCCACAGCGGGAGCCCTGCAAAAAATTTTCTTAAAACTAGAGACATTTTGTCAACTAATTTCGATATTTTCCAAATAGCTTTTATGATTCGTTACGGGGCATAGCCCACAGCGGGAGCCCTGCACAAATTTTATTAAGATTCGAAAAACTTAGAAATAATTTATACAAAATTTTGATTTCTCGTTTACAGCTTTTGTGATTCATAAAAGGGCATAGCCCACAGCGGGAGCCCTGCCCAAAATTTTCTTGAACAGTAATACTTAGAAATTTTGGAGGATAAATTTTTCAAAATTTAAATTTTTTAAGCAATCACATTAGTAAAAAGTAAAAGGGCTTAGCCCACAGCGGGAGCCCTGCACAAATTTTCTTTAGGTTAAAAAACTTTGAAATAAATTTCAAGAAAAAATTTAATTTCCAGTAAACGATTAAATAAAATATAAAGGGGCATAGCCCACAGCGGGAGCCCTGCGCAAAATTTTTCTCGCATAATAAAACTTAGAAAATTTTCGTATAAAATTTTGAAAATTTGATAAATTAATTTGTAAAAACAAAAAACGTTAAGGGTACAGCGGGAGCCCTGCGCAAATTTTTCCTGACACAATTCGGACTTAGAAAATTCCAAGGTAAGGAAAAGTTTCAAAATGAATAACGAAGACAAGTCCGACGCACCAGTGACAAGGTCAGGTGCCGTGTACAACACAGAAAACGCCGAAGAGCGTGATATAACTCAAGGTAAGCAATTAAAGCGTACACCGATCTCCGCGAAAAGGTTTGTAGCAGATTATAGTCTGGAACCGAGAAAGCAAGAGGACGCGAGACGATCGATTGTTTTTGCCAGCGCGAACGCGAGTACCGCTCGAAGGAAGATTGTCGGTACGAATGCTAGTAGTATCGATAAACGAGCCGTCAGTATGAATGCTAGTAGTACTGATAGGCGGAAAGACGACATAAATGCTGATAGTGTTAGTCGTAGCGAGGAAAGCGGTGACGCGAGTAGTTCAGACGTAGATCCGCGAGGTCAAATGAATGATTTATTGTTAAAACTCCGCGTAAGTTTAGATGAACTAACGAAGCGCGTCGAGAGGTGCGAAACGGGTAAGATAAGCGAAGGAACGTCGATACCAATAAAAAACGCGAACGTAACACCGGATAACGAATTAAAGAACCGGGAAATCGCGACGACAAACCTCGTTGAAAACCGTGTGCAATTACAAAAGGGCGGATATTTGAGAAATCCATTCAAGGATATAGAATACGTGGGTGACCCCGAGCGTCACAACCCCGTTAGATTTCTGCAGAAGTTTGAGAGAATCGCTTCGCACGAGAATATCAAGGAACCCGACTTGATATATTTCTTCGAAAAAACGTTGAAGAATAACGCGAATACGTGGTTCAGTTTGAACGAACCCGTTAGCTACCTTGAGGCTAAGAGGTTATTCTTAAAGAAATACTGGAACGAGGAAATTCAAGCCCGTTTCAGAGAGCGCCTGTATATCAATAAGTTTAAGTATTCCAAGGAAGCGAGCTTAGCAGATTACGCGCAACAATTAGCTGTAGAAGCTAAGACTCTAGATCCTCCGATGAGCGAAACGGAGATAATTAGAGTAGTTAAGAGACATTTCGGTACAGATATCGGACGTGAGATCCGACCAACGACAGTTTCTTCCGTCGAAGAATTGATAACCTTGCTAACCGCGATAGACTTAGATAGAAAATCCGGTAATAGGAAAACTGACGATTCCGCACGAGTCGATGGCAAACAAAGCGCGAGTACGTCATTCAAGGGTAAACCGAATGCTAGTAGGAGCCCATATGTAAATAGATCGAGTGGCGTAGCGTCGCCTAAGTACCTTAATCAGGGAAACCGATTCGGTAATTGGCGTCAGGGAAATAATTATGCTAAGGCATTGGTACCGAGAACCTATGATAGTTCGTATAATCCGCGTATAACGAAGACTGGTAACGTGCAAATCGCCGAAATTCCAGCGAGCGTGGATACGAGAAAAATGAAAACCGTCAGTAACAAAGATATCGCGAATAAGATTAGATCCGCGGATAAGGTAACCGATACTGGTAAAAACAAATACGATAGATCCGGGACTAACACGATTAAGAAAGTAGCGGTAGTTAAAGCTCCGCGTGACAAAGGTTTTCTGAGCAAAGGCAGCGACGACTGTACTTATGCTAAAAATAAATTAAGAATTGCTAGAAGTAAGTCCAAGACTTCCAATACCGATACGGAGTCGGACAGCATAAACGCGATACAAGCGAGAAGACAACTCGTCGATGTAAATCGCGATAATAAAGAACATAAGCCATTGTACACTAAAGTTGCCAGAGGAAAGAAGTACTCTGGAGAAGAAAAGGAGAATCGCGAGAAGAATATCTCCGATAACAAGATAAGAGCGCATAAGACGCTTACGAATAATTACGTATCCGGTAAACGGGACAAACAACCTATTCAGATGGGAGCATCCTGTAACAAGACCGTGGACCGTGTTGGGGAGCAGAAAGATCAAAACAAAGCTGTAAATACAGAAGATCGAAAACTCCAGCGTAACATACGAAGAAGATTAAAAGTTCTACTGTTGGATATCCAGGACAGATTGGAACGACAAGAAAGAAACAAAATGATCGAAGTGACAATGAGCAACGACCGCGATCGAGAAATTCGACAAGCGGAATAAGAAAAACAATCCGAATTAAACAAAATTCGAAGGAAAATATACTTCCAGGACGAGCGAAAAGCTTGGAAAGTTTCCAAAAATAAACAACTCGCAAAGAAAAGAGTTAAGTATGATAAACAAGTCGCGAATGGTTTAAACGCGACAAACGTAATATCTCACGAGAAAATAACTCGTAGAGAAAGAAGACCAGTGACAATCCAGCTACAGATAATCAGCGATCGCAAAGTAAAAACTGGCGACACTGTTAATAATAGAAATATAAAAATTAAGAGAGAAAATGGGAAACCTGCTGAACAAAATGAAAGTAATCTCAACTCAGACGATATTGAAAGAACAAATGAGAAGAATATTCACGGCAGAGAGAAGTACCAGAAATCTCAAAAGTCAACGGTAACAAGAAACCAGCGACGAGTTGATCATGATGATCACAATTACGCATTGAAGCGTACAAACAGTTATGGATTGCACGAATTGCGCAAAGCGCAAGTTAAAAATTTAAACAAAAGAAGACGGGTGATAAAAGATCCCCAAACTCATGTGAGAAGCAAACGTCAATATAAATATGACGAGAATACATTTCCAAAAGAGGAAATTGCCATGAAACACAGTACTCGTAGAAAACGTAGTTTATCAATGCAAAGACACGATAGAGAGTATTGTAACGCAGAATTATGCGTAATGAATCAAGAATACGAAGATTCGAGAAAATTGATAAGATACGATAAAAGTAACCGTTCGCAAGTCGCGAAGCGTGATACGCGTCAAATAGAAAACGCCCATAATCAATGTCAAGATTATAGAAAACGAGATTATAGAAGATTTAAAAGATTAAACATTCCTCGTGGTACAACCTACACGATTGAAAGAGGAACTTGTATAATGGATAACGTAGCGCAAATTATTCAACAGGAAAGTGTGAGAAAAGGTAAAGGCCAAAGAAGAATAATTTCCGGAAGATACCGTCAATACGAAAAAGACGAAGATGGTAATATCCGATGTATAGATCAAGCAGATTCCAACAATGGAAATAACTGTTTGGAATATTACGAATCTAACGAACAAGCGCCGAGGCGTGATAGACGTCGTAATCAAAGAAGAATCAAGTACGAATCGCAACAAAGCGAAGATGAATTCGCCGATTCGGAACGAGAAGAGGAGTACCAGACTAATTCCGAAGAAAATGAACAAGTTTCAGGAGAGGAGACTGATTATTACGAAGAGGCCAATAATTACCGAAATCCTAGAAGGAAAAGAAATAAAAATAAGAAAAGAAATACTCACCAATTGAATAAGACGTACATCGTGGAAGAACCCGAAGAGGAGGGACCCGATGAAGATGATGATCGACCTGAAACAGAAAAGGAAGAAGAATTAATAGATGGGGAGGAGTCGTGTTACGATTATGACAATGAATCGCAGGAACAAACTGCAAAACAAAGTCAAGAGGAAGAATACGAAGAGGAAAGGTACCGACTCAGATTCCGAAGGAAAGATAATCGCGTAGAAATACTGCGAACGCAGAAGATCATCGAAGAAATAGAACAAGAAATGAAGACAGAACAAAGGAAGAAAATTAAATCGCTACAGATTCCAATGATCGAAGTAAATTTCGAAAAAATAAACGAAATCGCTTTAATTGATACGGGAGCGCAAGTATCAGCGATAACAAAAACATTCTACGACAGATTAGTCGAGAATAAAGAAAAAATGGAAATAATTCCAATTAGAAGATTTACGCTTAAAGGCGCATTCTCGGAAAGAGGTGTCGCGATAAATAACAAAGTCAAATTGAACTTTGAATACAGAAACGTCAAGATAGAACAGGAATTCTACATTGTAGAAAAATTGGCGTATAATATGATAATAGGTATCGATTGCTTGATTAAATATAAAGCAGAATTAACGTGTGGAGACACATACGAAATAAAGTTTAGCGAAACGGGATTAAATTCCAGATTTATTTGTTCGATATCTACCGATGAAGCGTTAAATCAATTACAGAGAATCTTCGAAGAATATACCGAAGTATTTGACGATCAAATTGGCTTGGTAAACCATTACAAGCACAAAATCGAAGTAAGTACGCAGACAGCGTATAAAAAGAAAACTTATCCGATTCCTGACAAGCATTTGCAAGCAGTCAGAGAACACCTGAGAGACTTGGAAGACAAAGGTATAATCGAAAAACGTGCGACGCAATTTATAAATCCTTTGGTAGTCGTCGTGAAAAAGAATAACGACATTAGACTATGTTTAGACGCGAGAGAACTAAACAAGAGGATCTTGAACGATCATGCTCAGCCGCCTACTGTGGAGGAAGTATTTCGTAGAATCGGAAGTAAAAAATTCTTTACCACTTTAGACGTGGCGAGTGCCTTCTGGCAAATACCGTTGGAGGCCAAATCACAACAATACACGGGTTTTATTTTTGATGGGCAATCGTTCGTTTTCAAGAGAATGCCGTTCGGGATAAAGACGGCAGGAGCATCTTTTACTCGTGCAATGTATAAAGCAATGGGAGATGAAAACTCCGATTTTATGATCATATATCTGGACGATATATTGATAGCGTCAACCAGTCTCGAGGAACACATCGAACACATAAGATTCGTGATTAAGAAGTTACACGAAGTCGGATTCAAGTTAAATATGAATAAATGTGAATTCATGAAGAACGAAATCAAGTTTCTAGGACATACGTTTACGGAACTTCAAGCGGAAATAAATAATGACACGAAGTTAGCGATACAAAACTTCGAGAAACCGCATAACAAGAAGACATTGCAGTCTTTCTTAGGTCTAATTAATTGGGACCGCAGATTCATAAAGAATCTCGCACGAATGACTAAACCCTTGGAAGATTTGTTGAAAAAGAAAGTTAAATTCCAATGGGGTAAGGAGCAACAAGAAGCATTTAATAATATAAAGACAGCGTTCGTCGAAGCTCCAAATCTTTATTTAACTAAGCCTAACCATAAATTTGGGATATTCGTAGATGCAGCGAAAACAGGCTTAGGTGCGAGAATGTATCAATACGATCCAACAAACGAGGATACAAGATATACGACAGCATATGCTAGTCGAAGCTTAAAAGGTGCGGAAAAAAATTATACCGTCACTGAATTAGAATGCTTAGCGCTAGTGTGGGCGCTTAAAAAATGGAAACCCTTATTAATGGGACGACACGTGAAGGTGCATACGGATCACCGAGCACTTCAATTTCTATCAACATGCATCAACAATAATAGTAGAATCGCTAGATGGTTTGAATTCCTACAAGAATTCGACCTCGAAATTATTCACATCCCCGGTAAAGAGAATAAACATGCCGACATACTGTCGCGGATGAAAAAGAACGAAGCGGAAGTCAACGACGAAGAGGGTGTGATAGCTGTAATTAATGACCCGTTCGATGGGATAAATACGTCGGAGTGGATAGACATGATCTACGAAGCTCAACAAAACGACGAGAAATTGATAAACACCGCCGCTTCTCGACCAAATAATTGGTATCAAAGAGATGATATCATACGATTTTACGCAGACAAAGATTTCGAGAGAATCTTCGTACCACCGAGTATATCGTGGGATTTGTTAAATAAAATTCATGCGTATATGTTACACTTCGGAACGGATAAACTCATTGGATTCACCAAGAGATATTTTACAATTAATAATCTAGGAAGATTAGCAAGAGACGTAGTTTCATCTTGTGAAATCTGTCAAGCGACAAAGTACTATACAAGGGCGACGGAAGGCGAACAATACTATGAACTGCCCGACGCGCCAGGAAAAGTTGTTTCGATGGATATATTCGGTCCGTTACCGAGATCCGAGAACCGATTCAGATATATATTAGTATTAATGGATCAATTCTCAAAATTTGTAAAATTATATCCTATGGAAAACCAAATGTTGGAAACCATAAACGACATTTTGGAAACCGATTATTTCAGACAGGTCGGAATACCAGAAGAAATCCTCACGGATAACGGAGGACAATTTCGAACCAAGAAATGGAAAAGATTCGCGGACGAATACCAATTCTCGATACGAAAAACGACACCGTATAATCCCCAAAGTAATCCTGTGGAAAGGGTGATGCGGGAATTGGGAAGAATAATCAGAACTTATGCCAGCGAGCAACATACCAAATGGGACCAGATAATTTCCCGTACAGAGTCGATCCTGAATGTTACTGAACATTCATCGACAAGGTTCGCACCGGAAACGTTTCACGTAAACCCACGTAGTAACAACGAAATGGATCCTACAATATATCCGAACGAAGAAGAATCGTTGTCGATCGAAGAAAAAATAGATCTAACAAGGATAAACCTACAAAAAGCCGCGGACAAAAGAAAAACGCAGTTCGACAAGACGAGTACTGCGAAACAATTCAAAATCGGTGACTATGTCTGGAAAAAACTGCACAGAAGATCAGATGCTAATAGACGCACGACCAGAAAGATACATTTGGCATACAATGGACCGTACCGCATCGATAGAGTTATAAGACCAAATGCTTTCCTATTAGAAGATGGTAATGTATACAACAGCCGTCAATTGAAACCTCATAGAGAGTCAAAATGGAAAACAGATCGTCAAGAAGACGAAATAAGAAATGCATCTTATAAGATAAATATAATAGAAATTAATTCTACAGATGACTCTGAAGATGAATATACTTTACAACTGAGGAAAAAGTTGAAAGTATTCACCAAAAAATATAAAAGGTTAAAAGAAATCGAAAAGAATTTCAATAAAAATAATATTTCAAAGAAAACCGTGGTAACTAAAAGATTCGATTGGAATGATAAATACGATAAATTCGTAGAATTAAAGAGGCGAGGAGAAATCCTGTGCGATAACTTAGAAAGGCAAGGAGAAATTCCGCGCGATAACTTAGAAAGGCGAGGAGAAATTCCGCACGATAACTTAAAATGGCGAGGAGAAATTCCGCGCGATAACTTAGAACGGCGAGGAGAAATTCCGTGCGCTGAAATAAATAGTGTAGATAAGCAAGGAAATGATTCAATAGAAAAATCACAGAGTATAGATAGGCGAGGAGAAATTAACATTGATAACCCTCAAACAAAGCCTGTAATCCTTGATCCAAATTCCACTAATGTCCTATTTGACAACATTAATAAACAAAAGATATCGATTCACGATACAACAAATTCAAATAAAAAACTTTTGTCTCGAATAAATAAAAATACAATCAATGTTTGCAATGTTAAATGTAATGATAAAATAATTTGCAATCTTAAGAGATTAAAAGATAAAATTGCTCCAGTGATCTTGGTTCCACGTAGAAATAACAAAAGCGATAACGCGAATGTTTTAGATAATAAGCCACACCATAGAAACTACAAGTCAACCCCGAAGATGTCCGACGACGAGAAGTCTTACGCCAGTTCCAAGATGACGTTGCGCGAAGAGGAAGAGTCGTTGAGGAATCTTATTAAAAGGAAATGCGATAAAGAAGAAAAGAAAAGTGCGCGAATAGCACGCATTAAAATGCTAAAAAGGTTTGTCGAGTCAATAAGCCCAGATGAATCGGATGAGGACGAGGACGATGAAGACAAACAAAATGAAAATCAGCTCAGAGAAGCCGAACAAAGTATGATCAACTTGATGACTAGATACACGACACTGAAGAATAAAAATCGTGGAATGGTGATAAAAGACACCATAATCGACCCAGAGGGTAAACCTCTAAGCCAGTTCACATCAGCGATTCACGTACGAGAACTGCGCGAGTATGACGGACAGCAAAAAATACCGTCATACAGAATAATTCATGACATCGTAGACAACGATGTCAAAGCATACTATCAAATAATAGACCGCGAAGATGCCATAGACATGAAAAAATTTATGGAAGGTAACGACGAATCTGAACCAAACACAACAGCACTCGAAATACAGGAGAAAGACGAACAACCAACCCGATACGAGGAGATTAGCGAGAAAGCTAAAACAAAATCTCAATCAATGATAACGTCGACTCCGAGAGTGACACTTCAGAAAATGTCAATTCCGAAAATAGCGTTAACGCCGATTATCCAAAAGAAAATAGAGAAAAAGAAATTTGAGAACAAATTCAATTTATCCAAGGCGTCAATTAATAAACCAAATATAACAGATATAAAAGATAACTTAACTCATCATACAAGTACAAGTAGTTTGGTCACTATGAAACCAACTATTCATGATTCTTCGGAAGAAGAAAATAACAATGACAAAAGGGTCAGAGAAAAATCTATTTCTCCAACAATTAAACCCATGATGTTCAAAATAGCAACTGCCAAAACTAAACCGGTAGGTAGACCAAGAAAGGTTAAACAGCCGAATCAATATACATATAAAAAGACGATTCAATATGATGAGAAAACCGCTAAATCTGATAAAACGCAAACCGACGTCGCAAACACCGACGCACCGGTAAGCACTCATTCTGCTATTTCATTGCAAAATTCCTGGGCGAGGAGTTTGCAACCGTCATTGGAATCTTCCAATAATGGTTGCGATGCATCGGCGATAGGCCAACGTCTAATAACAAGTATAAATCCTCAACAGCTCAACCAGAAGCAGCCCGTGGATGAAGAGAAGGAGGAGCAGGAGATCCAGCCGAGAAAGGAGTTTAGAAGGATCATCCCGCCAATCGAAGACGACGAGGAGGAAGCGGCCAGCGAAGCCCAAAAGCCCTCCGTACCCGTCGATTCATCCCAGTAGATAGCCCTCCAAACGACATTAAAATCATCCTTAATATATATAAGTTTAGAATTAAGATTGATATATTAGAAAAGTTATTTATCCTTAAGATTAAGAAAATACACTATTAAAAGATTTAATAAGATTAAGATTTTATATTCATATATATATCCTTTGATAGCCTTAAGGGCATTTATAGTATTCAACATAATAGTTTATAACTCTCACAATTATATACAGCTTAAATATTTAAGAGAATACATTTTATATATTTATAATTAAAAGATAAATCAAGGACAATTTATACGACGATTTAATTAATTTTCCTATGCGTAGAAACGTAAGAGTTATGCGTATGATAAAGGATATCGCCCTATGACCTATAATTTCTAAAATAGAGCTAACGTTCTCTTTTAAATTATTTCCGTGATACGGATAATAGGTCCATTTAATAGTTCACTCAATGCTTTATATCCAAACCAAGTTTCGTTCTAATCGCAGCTAGCGTATAAAATATAAAATAGAAGTAAGAAACTTCGGATGATTAGAAATAATCAGGATCACTGGAGGTGACGTGGTTTGTGATGCCCGTCACAACGAACTAATAACATTAATTTACGATTTTTGACACTTGTATTTAATTCTAGGGCGTATTTTATGTAATCCTACGAAAAAGAGATTTTTTCGGAAAAAAAGTCGAAATTCGCCGTTAAAGTCGTTCACCGCGTGTTGTTTCCGCCGCGTGTTGCTTTTCCGGCGTGTTGTTTAAGCCGCGTGTTGTTTGAGCCGCGTGTTGTTTGAGCCGCGTGTTGTTTTACCGCGTGTTGCTTAGTCGTCGTGTCCTACGGATGAAAAAAGGCTCGTCGTGTCCTACGGAAAAAGGCCGTCGTGTCCTACGGACGAGAAAAGGTCGTCGTGTCCTACGGGAAAAGGCTCGTCGTGTCCTACGGAAAAAGGCCGTCGTGTCCTACGGACGAGAAAAGGCTCGTCGTGTCCTACGGAAGAGGCCATCGTGGCCTACGGATAGTTAAAGGGCCGTCGTGTCCTACGGAAAAGACCGTCGTGTCCTACGGAAAGGCCGTCGTGTCCTACGAAAAGGCTCGTCGCGTCCTACGAAAGTCATTAAACTATCTCTCTCGCACCCGCATACGGGATACAGCGAGAGCGCTGATTGGTGAACGCTTACCGACGCCAATCGGTATAAAAGCCAGCGCAGAAGGGACAAGAGTAGTAGTTCCCGAGTCGAGACGCCGGGAGGATCTTTCTGTCTCTTTCTAAATTTTCACAGAGCGGCGCTGCGGGTCGCTCTCCGTGGTCCGTGCGCTGGGTACTTATACTCGGTCTTAGAATGACCGGGAGCTTTTTCGATACTTTGTCTGAAGACCGCACATCGCGTGAAGATAGAGTTTAACGGTTATTATTACGTCATCTCGTGAAATAACGTGTCGCGACGTGTTTTATCTTTCCGCGACGCGTCTCAACGGATTTGAAGGTTTTGACGTGAGATATTGGCACCGCGACGTGTATAATAGCTTTCCGCGAGTGTTACATACGGAATTTCGTAATTTACGAAATATAATTGTTCCGTTTAGCCGTTTAGTGATATATATAGAAGGCTCCGCGTACCGCGCGTTAAACATATTATATTTAACCGATAGTTTACTAGTTTAAGATTAATATTTATATTTTCTTTTAATAAATTTATTATTAATATAAATTTAAAGAATAGAGTCAGTGATTTTTTATTCCCTACACATATATTTAGGTGGCGATTATTAAGGGATAATACCACAGCCGACTATCCATCGTAACTGTGAAGCGGGGACTCAAAATACGAGAGGATCCGTCTGTTGACCGACAGTATTCCTTCTTCGTTGGCAGGTCAAACGAAGTGGCGACCGTCATAATCTTTGGACTATAAGTTTAAACGGGTAAAATATAATTTATTTTATTTCAGTCTTAACGATCGGTCACAACACATACATGTAATTGTAATTCAACTGCTTTACTTGAAAAGACTAGTATAACAACGACCAAACGTGTACTTATTATTCAATTATTATTATTTAAAGTTAATAATGAAGAAGTTATAAAGATTACAAATCTTAATATTAAATCCATACCTTCGTCAAAAATTTATATCGGTGATAATATTTATAAAGTTAATAGTGCGATTCTTCATCATGGTAAAAATATAGACGAAGGACATTACACAAATTTATTGCGAGCTAAAGGTACAAAATGGACATCCATAAATGATTTAAAAGTTGAAGTATGTAAGTGGCCACGAAATGCAAAGAGCGCGTATATATTTTTCTTAGAACAAATCTAAATTAAGTACAAATAAAATTAAGTATAATTAAGTGTCAATAAATACAATACGAGTACATCTTTAATATTAAATAAATAGAAATTTACAAAATAACTATTTTAGAAACAGAATCTGTATTTATTTTTAGAGGATTTAAATTTCCTACATTATTATCACGTTTTCATAATTAACAAAAAGCAGTGAAATCCCATAAAAAAACCTTTTTTTAAAAAAAGAAAAAAACATACGCCAAGTGCATATAAAAGATACTGAACTTCTTGATCAAAAACAGATATGAGATAAATATAATTGACCAAGTGTATTCTTCATTACGCCAGTCACATAAGACAGACCGAAAGTGACTATAATTGTCAACTGGATTATAGTGAAGAAAAAACTTGGCGTGCCCGGGTCGCATTAATTGTAAACAGTATTCAGTGAAAACATTATTTCAACATAGTATTTGCATTATAAATTAAAATATAAAAATAACAGACATATGTATACAGATATATACGTATAATATATACGTATAATATACACGTATAATATAGTGATATAATTAGTATCATCATTCACTATATAGTGATATAATTTGTGGGACATGAAAATATATTCACAACTAAGTATTATAATATGTTCAGTAAGCAATTATTAACATCTTTTCTTTGTTGAATTGTTTTCGCATATATTGTGTATACTGCAGAATATTGCGATAGAACCAAGGTTCTAGAATATTGCGTTTTAATGCGACCCGGGCACGCCAAGTTTTTTCTTCACTATAATCCAGTTGACAATTATAGTCACTTTTGGTCTGTCTTATGTGACTGGCGTAATGAAGAATACACTTGGTCAATTATATTTATCTCATATCTGTTTTTGATCAAGAAGTTCAGTATCTTTTATATGCACTTGGCGTATGTTTTTTTCTTTTTTTAAAAAAAGGTTTTTTATGGGTATATAGTATATGGGAATTCCATCCCAAGTGTGACACTCGAAAACTTTTGGATTTTTGATTTGGCTGAAATTTTGATATATTATGTAGTACTCATCGCAAGAAGCTACCATAATGTTTTTCGAATTTTTTTATCAACATAGTCATGAGATATGAATTTTTTCAAAATTCGCAATTTTCAAGTGCCTATAACTTTGCGAAAAATAATCCAAATAAAACGTTTTTTTAATTGTATTTTTTTCTCTAGTTTTCTTGCATGCAGAAGTGTAGTCGTACTCTTACAAATAAAATTGGACAATAATAACAATTTATAAAAATAAAAAATTATATTGTAAAAAAATTTATAATAAGAAAACGATAATTTGAGTATAAAAGTAATATCAATTACGGAAACACTTTTTTTAAAATAGGTAAATATAAAAAAATAAGTTATTATACATTAAGGATAAACCGAAAATTTTAGGAAATGAAAAAGTCAAATGAAAAAGTCAGCTTCTTGCGATGGGTACTATAATATGTAACGATGCACCTCGGACTGCATCGTTCCCGGCAGCGGGAATTACTTATTGTATATCGTTATTATCGTATATGGTCATTATTCATCCATTGCGAATCTATTGTAACAAAGTCTCGTCGACAGTAGCTATCGCCGCTCCGACCGAAAGCGTCCGAAGATCGCCGAACAATCTGCGCTTCGCGCTATCCGCCGCTCCGACCGAACGCGACCGAACATCGCCGATCGACAATCCCCTCCGCAGGGATTGCCGACCGCCGAACGATAACAGAAAAGTCCGTAATAAAACGAGCGGGAGCAATAATTAGTATATAACAAGTAATTATTGTTCCGGGAGCTCTCTTCTATCCTAACCGCCGCTCCATTACGAACTCCGCTCCGATCCTAGCTCCGGTGATACGACGCGAAAAGGGGGTCAAGCGTTCTTGGTTTCCGTCAAGCGTTCTTGACAGTCGATCACCAAATTTCCTGATCCGCTGGCCGTACGACGCGAAAAGGGGGTAAAGCGTTCTTTGCCTCCGTCAAGCGTTCTTGACAGCCGTACGCCAGTATCCTAGACTTAGCGCACCGGCGAGAAAAGGGGGTGAAGTGTTCTTCGCCTCCGCCAAGCGTTCTTGGCAGCCGGGCGTTAGAGTATCTGTGCCTTTTACATCCCGCGAAGCGTCCCTCATTACATAGAGGGAACGCCCACCGCGTTATCCGCGCCGCGATCGTCATCCGCTGCTGGCGTATACTCCGCGTCCGCGAAAACCATCCGTAATACCGACCGCGCCCCGCGATTTCCGCGCCGTATTGGGATTTAAAGATCCCCACGTGTTTTCCGCTGTACTCGCGCCGTAATTGATACGTCTAGTTTTTCTGTTCGTACCGTCCGCATAATATCTTAGTTTTTCTGTCTGCGCTTCGTTGTTTTTCTGTACACATCTTGTATCCGTCTCGTCCGTTTACCGTCTCGACAACATACACATACACCTGCGTACACCGACACACGACACACATCTGTTTACCATTCACGAATACTGTTTTCTTGCATGCAGAAGTGTAGTCGTACTCTTACAAATAAAATTGGACAATAATAACAATTTATAAAAATGAAAAATTATATTGTAAAAAAATTTATAATAAGAAAACGATAATTTTAGTATAAAAGTAATATCAATCACGGAAACACTTTTTTTAAAATAGGTAAATATAAAAAAATAAATTATTATACATTGAAAATAAACCGAAAATTTTAGGAAATGAAAAAGTCAGCTTCTTGCGATGGGTACTATAATATATCAAAATTTTAGCCAAATCAAAAATCCAAAAATGGCAAAAGTTTTCGAGTGGTACACTTGAGATGAAATGTTCCATATATAATATATATATTTATTACAGAATGAAATTTATTACGGTGTCTTTATTAAATCGATATTTTTTTTATCGATATCTTTTTTTATTTGGATTTATCATATATATATATTTATTACAGAATAAAATTTAAAATGTGATCCACAAATTCGTAAAAATCTTCGTCGATTTCAAAATCTATTCATTTTCTTATTGTTATGAAAAATCACCAACAAGAGGTTAAATCGCTCTTAAGACAACGATAGAGATGTTTTGACAGAACCGCGATATGAACGATTCAAATCACGATCAAAACATAAATTCTTAATAAAATTATATAAACTAGTTATGGACTTCTCTTATGTTAAGGGAATTTCTGACAGTTTCAGAAGCATTGTCAATGGAACAAATGACAGAATTGCATTCTTTAGTTTCAATAAATTAAATAATTTTATTAGAGTTCAGAAAGACCCCCTTCCACATACAACGAAAAAGAACATTGTATACGAAATTCAATGTAGTGATTGTGATGCTACTTATGTTGGTCAGACAAAGAGAATGTTAAAAACGAGAGTAAACGAACACTGTAGTCATATACGGAGAAATACATCCTCCAGATCTGTTATTACTGACCA